>NW_027435206.1:0-22365 GCF_044706935.1 Curcuma longa
CCCTCCTTGTGAATCTCCTTGACTTTCCTATCATCTTTTTGACGTAATGGGCGACCTCCTTTGCCGACATCTCCTCGTCGCTATCCGAAAATTCTTGATCGGACTCAGATGAGGGCTCCTCCTTCTTTTCCCTCTTCTTCTTCTTTTCTGCAACCAAAGCTATACGTTTCTCTTTGGCAGATACGTTAGCTTGTTCATGTAATTCAAATTTGTAAAATAGTTCATCTAATTTAACAACTGAAAGATCTCTTGACACTTTATATGCATCGACCATCGATGCACATAGGGTGGTTCTGGGAAAGTTTGAAGTACGTACCTTACCTAGTCTCGATTATCGATTTCTCACCTATTACATGAAGACCGTTTACAATCTCCTTGAATCACATGTGCATTTGGCTTACCATTTCGTTGGGCTTCATGGTGAAGGTTTGGAGTTTTCCTACCAAAAGATCTCTTTTGGCTCGTCTTGATTCGCTTGAACCTTTGTTTAGTTCGATGAACTTCTCTCAAAGCTCTTTGGATGAATCGAATGGTCCAACCTTGCTCAGTTGTTCTTTGGAAAGCCCACATTGTAAGGTGGTTGTGGCTTTTGCATTTGCTTGAGCCTTCTTGCATACATCCTTCGACCATTCCTTTATAGGGAGAGGAGCTCCAGAGGCGTTCTTTGGTTTCTCAAAGTCATCTACAATACTAAATTAGTTTTCAATGTCATTCATCAAATAATATTTCATTCTACCTTTCCAGTATGCAAAGTCATTCCCATCGAAGTAGGGTGGTCGTGCAGTGTTGCAAAGTCATTCTACCTTTCCAGTATGCAACGCCATTTAAGATTTTCGGTTGAGTGTTAGTTCGCCCGAAAGGAACCTGCTTTGATACCTGATAAGCTAGGTTTTTATGATATTTTGTTGGTTCAATTTGGATTTTATTGTGGACAATTAAATGCTTAATCGATATAATTGAATTGCATTTGTGACATGGTGTATTTTTGGATGATTGATATAAATTCTATAATTTTTATGGTTAACTTGGTATTAATTGATTTTAATCTTTTGTAGGACTCGAATTGAACCGTGATCGAGCTAATTGGACTGAGTCAAGTCAAATTCTTTTGAACCGAACTTCATGATCAAGATTTGAGTTGATTGGGATCGAACCGGAGCTGAATTGGGCTTAATTGGAGCTGAACCGGATGGAACCAGGGTTTGAACCGGCGCTAGATCAGAAATGAACCCGGTTCAGCACAGTACCGGACCCGAATTCAAATCCCAGTTATAACGAGAACGCTACAGTGCATCTGAGATCGCGATTTTCACTACTGTTCATCCTTCGTCTCCGCTAGTTTTTTTTCTTGTTTTTCGTCGTTTTTAGCGTAGGATCTTCGGGTTTCTCCCATTCCAAACCGATTTCCAGCTTCCAGAGACGATCACAGCCATGGTTTGGCAAGCAATCAGGTTGGAAAGGCGTGGTGAGGGTTTTGCCAGCGTTTCTTCTCCGCCGGAAATTCAGCTGTGATTACCTAGATCCAGATCGATCGGAGCTATCAATTGATCTAGGAGGGGTTCTTGAGGGTCTTTGATGTTTCCTGAACTTAAATTTCAATAGATCAGACCTTGGATCGAGTGGATTTCATTCTTCTTGGATCGGCTCTGTTCTTTGTTTCCGAGGAGGGTTTTTGATGTTGCAACAGAATGGATTTGATCCAAATCAAGCTGAGCTGAAATTGAGAGCTGTCTCTGGGATTTCTGGTTATTTACCAGTCTTTGTGTGACGGCAAGGAGGAAGTTAATTTGGAAGGGAAGATCTGAAGTTCTCATTTCTGATTTCTGTTTCATTTCTTTCCTTGTTTCTGTAATTCCATTTCCTGAACTTTTGTTTGATCAAACTGTTTCAACAATTCTTGGATTGTTTAATTTCGTGATTGCTTTAGCTAATGTTGTGGTCTGAGTTTGATTAGAAATTCTCCTTAGCTAAGAATCTTGAGCTTTCTTTGAATCTGATTTCAATTGTTCTGAAATTTCAATTCACTGTTCACCGTATCAGTATTTTGGTTTGATTAACTAGCAGTTCATTCGATGGCTTAAGGGTTAGTTTCATGTGTTAGTTAATTGCATATGATAGTTAGATTGCATCTTTATCTTGCAAGCTAGATTGGTTCTTTAGAATGCAATTCCTTGAGTTAGTATATTGTTTCCTTTAGTTATTCCATTGCATTTTATATTTTAGTTCTGATTTCAATAAATTTTTAGTATTTTGGGTTTTGCATTTTAGATTTATAAACGTTAGTTGAATTTTGATTCTTTACTAGGTTGATACTGTTAGTTCATTTGAGTGCATTCCTAAGTGTGCTTCATACCTAATTTCAATGGTTTCAATTCTAGTTTAGCAAATTGCATTTTTCATTTGTTTTCTGATTTTAATTTTCATTTACATTGAAAAACACCAAAACCCCATTTTATATAGGAAAACCCAAAAATAGAACGACAATTTAGCTTGATTCATATAACATCTCTATTAATCCTTGGAAAATACGACTCGTGGTCCCTATATTACATTTGTTTTGTGAGCTAAGGGTTTTCGATTATAAATTCTAATTTGAAGCTCATTCGTGACACTAGTTGTGGGCTTTATCAATACCACTTATTGGGACCGATGCGTCTACTAGAGGGGGTGAATAGTAATTTTTTATCCTTGCCTGCAAAATCGTTAGGGGAAGCACAAAATAAAACAAGACGAAAGAGATCAATACTAACCCGTTTGATTTACTTGGTATCCACCTCTTGCGAGGTGACTAATCCAAGGATCCACACACAGCACGCGACCTTTCCACTATGAAACTTCTCCTTCTCAAAGCACTCTTTGAAGGCAGAGAAACCTTTATAAATCAATCTCTTCCTTGTACAAGATGAGTAGTGATGTTTAGAGGAAGAGGAATGAAGATTACAGAGGTTAGAGTTCGTGCAAGAATGAAAGAATGTGAACAGTTTTTTTTTCAATCGTTAAACTGCGTTTTTATGAAATTTCCGACATCAGTCGACTGACTCAGGGAGCAGTTAACTGATGGGCTTCAACGGCTAATTAATTCACGTTTAATTTTTCAGCTGTTAGCCCAACAATTATTTGTCAGTCGACTGCTCCATCCACTAGTTGACTGGCATCAGTCGACTGGTCTAAGCAAGTCACTCGATCAATCTTTCTATATGCTTCTGGATTAGGTCACCAATCTATTGATGGCAGTGTCAGTCGACTGATCAAGCTGAAAATCCCCTTTCAACTTCCTTCTTCATCCCTTAGCCTTGACGCAAGCCTTCAAACGTCTTCCACAAGCCTCATGCCCTTCCTTGCACTTGCTTGAGACGTTTCCCTCAGCTTCGTCGTGCTAAGTCTCCCTTTGCCAAGAGGTCGCGCCTCCGAGACATCACATTTGCCAAGAGGTCGTGCCTCCGGGACTTCACCTTTGCCAAGAGGTCGTGCCTCCAGGACTTCACCATTTGCCAAGTCTTCATCCCTGGACTTTCCTGTGAACTCAATTCACACAAGTTAGATCACTAACATTGCCTAACTTAAACTTATTTTAGCCAAACATTAAAATATAATTCCACTTGGGGCAAGACTGCACCAACAATGTACGGTCAGGAGGACCATAGGACGTGGTGAAGCCTCAGCGGTCAAGAGGATCGAGCCGCAGTAACAAATCCTTGGGGGTTAGGATAGAGCCGAGTAAAAATCTAACGAGTCAGGAGGACTTGGTTGGCACAAGGTAAAATTCTCCTGAGTGGAGTGGATCAAGACGCGTTCCCAAGGGGAATAGTAGGTGTCGGTCTAACTTAGGGTCTCACTGGAGACCTGAAGTTAAGACCAAGAGACAGTTCTAGGAACTGACTCTCCAAACCCTTATTTTGCATGTTATTTGACTAACTTGTTATGTAGGGTTGGAGAGATTGAACACGTAGACTCTAGTCGAAAAAACTAGATTTTCGTTGTTAAGTCGACTTGAGTGAAACTTAAGTCGACCTGAGTCTGGTCAACCACAAATGGAAGTCAACGTAGTTTGGATTTTCTCCACGTCGGACTCAAGTTAACTTGAGCTGGGACTAGAGTTGACTTGAGTACCGGATAACGACGCAGAGAGGCAACGATTATCGGGAGGTGCCACATCGGACTAAAATCGACTTGAGCGTGGACTCGAGTCGACCTGATGACAAAGTCGCCGCGGAGAAAATGGATCTACGTTGAGCTCGAGTCAACTTGAGATTAGGGTTAAGTCAACTTGAGCACTATATAAAAAAATAGCTCGACCAGAGGTTCGGAGCAACTTTTCTTACGACCTATACGAGCACTCTGTTGAGACGACGGTGCCCTGAGCATCTCCGTGCAACCCTAAAGCCGCCGCAACGTCGAATTCGCAAGGAAACGACGATCAAGCAAGCTTCGACATCCTTTTTGGTAACAAGTATATCATTCAATGTAAAGTTCATTTACTATCTTGTTATCAGCTTTGATTTTGTAATCGATCGACATGTGTCCATGAGGAACAAGTCCCATTAGTGGATTGCCCGTCGAAAATGATCAAAAATCATGGGTCTTGGAGTAGCAGCCTTGGGCTGTGAACCAACTAAAATGATTGTGTCTGTGTGCTTGTGTCTTTTACTTCTGCATTACTTTCGCTTACGCACTCGTACTCGCTTTTGCAAGATTTATTCGCTTCCACAAGATTTACTCGTTATCGAAAATCGGTTGAAAAGTAACAACATGCTATTCACCCCCCTCTAACGTGTTCTTTCGATTCTACAAAGATCTCCTTGAAAAGTCCGATTAAAGGTTTACATTCTATCACAAGGCACCCCGGTCATACGAGAAATTTTAGGGTTAATTGTAAATAATTTAGCCCTAATAGGTAAGGAATAAGGGGTTAATTGGTCATTGAAGGCTTGATTAATTAAGGATTTGGGTCTTAAGTGTTAGGTTAATGAGGTAACCTAATTATTTTAACCCCTTTAGCCTAATTAAGAGGCTAATTAAATGTGCCCAATTAATAGCCATTGCAATAGCCCAATTAAAGCCATTAAGATATAGGGTTAAAGGATCCGGATCGGGTTAAACCCGTTAACTAGTTGGAAATCCATTTAGCCGTGGTTTTCCTCTGCCTTGCGAGATCGTGATCTTGCCATTACACCCGAAGTTGCGACTCTTCTTCCTTACCCGAGCTATCGCGATCGCCTTCCCCACGATCCCTTCTCCACGCCGGACGTTGTCCTTCCCTCTTCCCCTGTCGTGATTCTGATTTCTTCGAGCTCACGTCCTTCTCGTCTTCAATTCCCATCGCGCGATCAGAAGCCTCATCCAATCAGAAGTAGAGTGAGGATTAACAGGGGTAGATCAAAGGCAATGGAGGAGCCGATTAAGGATGGGGAGATGGCTGGGATCTCACATAGGATGGTGCCAATGAACGACATCAACCAACAGGTCACCGAGAAGGGGCGATGACCTCGCCGTGGTCCTCCTCTTCCATAGCTTCTCGGAGCCACTATGCCCCATTTTCTGCTTGGCGGTGTGTAATTAGAGCTTGATTAGGCTTTGATCAAAGGTAAGTGTGCTTGAATATTGGATTTCTCTTAGATGTGGTTGATTTAATTAGAAATTTAGGGATTCTGTGAGGTTGTTGATCGGTTGGATGGCTTTGTTCATGGGTCTTGGATTGTTCTATTAGTGGTGTTGGATTTAGGGATTTCGATGAGATTGGATGGTTGCCTATTGTTAGAAATCGGTGGAGTTGGGATTTCATTGGGAATGATCTGTCCGGTGATATTGGAATTGATAGAGCTAGGGTTTGTTTATGATAGTTTTGGGATTAGTTAGGTTAATTAGGTTAGGATGGTTTACATTTGGTTAGAATTAATGAAATTAACTTGTGTTTAATTAGCATGAGTTAATTGAATTATGGATCTAATTGGATTTGGGTTAAGTGTTAGATTTTGAATGGGCTAAGGCCTATGAGATTATTAGTAAATGTTGTTTATTCTTTTTGCAGGACTTTGATTGGTTGTGGATTCGAGTATATACGGAGGATTATTTTCTAGGAGTTCTTGTTATGACGATTCATCATATCAGGTGGGTAATTACTGTATTTGATCAATACAGAATTATTCTTTTACTAGTGCATGTCTCCTTTCTATTATTATTAGTTAGATACCCTGTTCCTATTCCTGTTTGTTGACTAGACACTTATGTTACTCATGTTTATACCATGCTTGCCCTTAATTCTTTTGATCTTAGATTATCAATTCTGTTGTATGAATACTTTGATCTATGAGATTATTGTTCCTATCTTTGCTTATATTATCTGTGATCATTAGAGATTATTATCTTTTGCCTATGATACCTGTGATCATTAGGGCTTTATTACCTACGCATGTTGATTAGCATGGTAGATGTTGATTGTTGTAGTTTGATCATCACATCATGACGCATGATGATGATTGAAACCCACAATGTTGTGGGTCCATCGTTATGGATAGTTGGCCTATAGTGGCATGCTTTGTTGAGATCATCCCGGTGCAATGCGTGTGTTTACACGTTTCGTAAACGTGCGCAGCGAAAATAAATAAATAATTAAAACTAATTATCATCACACACACATGCATAAATAGGAATTAACAGTGTACAAGACATGGCAGAAAATTAAAATTTTTCTAGATAATAAATTAATCTAAACACGTACCTCGTAGATGGCGACGTTGAGCTATATTGGCATCAATCGAGCGATCATCGTCGGAGTCTCGCCTCTATTGGAGATTCACGTCAAGCTCTTGTCTGGACTATTGGTGCAATCTTGCCCCAAGTGATTTGGATTTTAATGTTTAGCTAAAATGAGTTTAAGTTAGGTAATGTTGGTGATCTAACGTGTGTGAATTGAGATCACAGAAAAGTCCAGGTTGGAAGACTTGACAAATGGTGAAGTCCCGGAGGCGCAGCCTCTTGGCAAATGGTGAAGTCCCGGAGGCGCGGCATCTTGGCAAAGGTGAAGTCCCGAAGGCGCGGCTTGGCAAAGGGAGACTTAGCACAACGAAGCTAAGGGAAACGTCTCAAGCAAGTGCAAGGAAGGGCACGAGGCTTATGGAAGGCGTTTGAAGGCTTGCATCAAGGCTAAAGGCTAAAGAAGAAGCTGAAAGGGGAGTTTCAACTTGATCAGTCGACTGGTACTGTTCATCAGTCAACTGCTCCAGTCGACTGATACTGTTCATCAATCGACTGCTCCAGTCGACTGGTACTGTTCATCAGTCGACTGATAGACGACCGTTGGAGCGACAACTGACAAATTAAATGCGGATTAACTAGTCATTGAAGCCCACCAGTCGACTGACCCTTGGGGCAGTCGACTGGCATCACGAAAAATATAAAAAGACAGATTCAAGATTAAAGACTATGTGGTTTTTATTCTATCATTTCTGTAAGATCTTCAAGTGTTGTCTTTCATATTCTTCCTCCTCCATACTTCACTATTCATTTCTATAAGAGGAAGAGAGATTGTTTGTAAGGGTTTCTCCGCCTTCAAAGTGATCTTTGAAAAGGAGAGATTTTCATAGTAGAAAGGTGCTCAGTGTGTGATCCTTGAATTAGTCTCCTTGTAGAGGTGGATACCAAGTAAATCAACGGGTTAGCGATTGTGATCTTTTCTTTGCTTTTATTTCTGCTTCCGCTAACAATTTCGTAGGAAAGTTAAAAAATCGCTATTCTCCCCCTTTAGCGAACGCACCGATCTCAACAAGTGGTATCAGAGCAAGACTCTTTCGGAAGAATCAACGTTCAATCGAAAAACATATCAATGGCGTTTCAAGAGGGTTACAGCACCGCATGGTGTAACAACAACCCGGCCCATCTGTCCGTGGGAATTCTACTTATTCCGACCCCTATTTTCTATGGGTCATGGGTCGTCGACCATCGACCGTGTCGTTACCTACTAGGACTTTCCACCCCTGCCCAATGGATTTTTGCCTTCCCCAGATTCGAACTCTAGACCTGCAGGTTAAAGTGCTAAAGTTCCTTGAATCTGGTAACCAAGTGAGAACTTCTCACTTGTAGAATTATGACCTTAGTCTTGCATGATCTCATAGCTAGAAG
Source organism: Curcuma longa (assembly GCF_044706935.1). NCBI lineage: Eukaryota > Viridiplantae > Streptophyta > Magnoliopsida > Zingiberales > Zingiberaceae > Curcuma > Curcuma longa. The sequence continues at coordinate 8,119 of NW_027435206.1, forward strand.
TTACTTATGTACGTCTCTGGTATCTCACTTATGCTAGGAAGGCTTGCTTGTGTATATCTTCATTTGAATATTATGTGAGATGTTAGGATGATACTTATATCTCACTTATGCTTTTTAGCATCTTGATGAGGCATGAAATGTATTAATTTATTCATCTTAGACCAACTATGGAAAAAGTAAATATTTAATTAATGAACATCTTGCCCATCGATCATAGTTGGACATTTTAAATAATATCAAACTATTTTAATGAATATCTAACGTTGATAAACAATGGCAATTTGAATGGATTGATAATAGAACTTAAGATTGATACAAAATGTACAAGTTTGTGCCAAACTTTAAAGTTTATGTCAAACTCATAAAATATAATCATTTTTCATAAATTTATATTTTTCCTTGATAATATATGTGAAAATAAACTTGCTCGCAAAATTTTAAATTTTTTTAAATTTTATAGAATTTTTAAGGTATTTCTGAAGTTCGCTGCATAGAGCTATTTTCAAGGCATCAGTCGACTAATGCAAACATCAGTCGACTGGTCCAGTCGACTGCGGCCAGAATTCACTCGACCAATAAATCTGTGAGTTTTGTTTAACAGAGCAGTCGACTGATGAGGACCTCAGTCGACTGATGATCAGTCGACTGATGTAGTGATCAGTCGACTGATGTGACTGAAATCCTCTGATTTTGATCCTTTCTTGACTATTTGCATATCCTTTGACCCACTATTCTTTGATGCATGCTCTAAGAGCATTTTATAGTCTATAAAATTGATCATACCTATATTTTAGGTGCCGTAAATACATTGTTGGTGCATATTATAGGGGGAGCATTTGGGTTACACATGGAATTTTATGAAGAATATCAAAATAAAAACTCAAAACCTAAGGTTTTATAACATTTCATGTTGATTCTTAAACATCCTAGACCTAACCATTGGTATAAAATCCTATCCTTCTTAATTGGTGATATTAAACTCTTAATAGCTTTTTAAAGTTTTAAATTTTTTATAGATAGTATCAAAATCTTATTTTAATAAGGAAAACCTTTTGAAAATATTTTTTCCTGGTAATATAATATTTAAGTAAATACAGTGCAAAATTTCATGATTTTTTTTTATAAAATTTAGATTACTTAGCATTTTCGAATTTGGTTCTGAAAAATAAGAATTTCAGACATCAATCGACTGCATTAGAGGACCAGTCGACTGATGTCACTATTTATCATTATTTTGACCCATTTCTTGAAAGTTGGACATTCTTTAACCTCTATTATTTGATGTATGTGTAGGATCGATGTGACACGCTAGAGGGGGGGTGAATAGCGTGTCACCGCTTTTTGAGTTCGTTCGTTTCTATCAAAAAACTAATCAGCGGAATAAGAAAATAAAACATAGGGGACTCGCGGATTTTTACTTGATTCCTAACCCCCTAGAGTTAGTACGTCCAAGGCCTATGTACGAGAGGCGCCCGCCCACTAGTGGTCTCCTTTCCGAACCTTGTTCGGAGGCGGAGAAATCCGTATTACAGTCTGTAAAGAATACAAATAATTTAAGAATAGAAAGTAAAGACAATAATTTAAAAGCAAACTCTTGTTGCCGATCTGGAAGTCCTAAGCGTCGCGCACTCCTCCTAGAACTTCCCCGGTTGCAAGAACTTGGCCTCGTTCGCGTTCCAAAGCACACTTAGATGAAGAAGGATTTTTCTGGCTTCAAATTGCTCTGTTCCTGCACGTTCACTTTCTTTTATACTGCACCTAAGTCGACTCCAGGCTGATCTGAGACAACTCCAGCTGACGTGGCAGATAAAACTTCATTCTGCTCATTATCCACTACCTGAGTCAACTCGGATGAACAGTTGAGTCGACTCCACCACTCGAGTAGACTCAAGCTATAGTTGAGTCAACTCCAAAGACTATTTTTGTAGAACTCTGAAAGGGCTTCGAAACGCAACTGACCATGCCTCATTCTGAGTCTCGAGTCAAAAGTTATGGCCTGTTGAAGTTGGACTCTACATCATGGTTCCTGCAAAACAAGCATGCAAACAAACAAACCAACCTGACTTTACCTTGTGGGTCTAACTTCGGATTTCTACCAAAATTCTGGATTAGTCTAACGCCCCCTGTTCCACTCTGGGAACGTGCCCTTACCCACTCCACGCAGGAGAATTTGTGCCAACCAAGTCCTCTAGACTTGTTGGACTTTTGCTCGGCTCTGTCCTCAGCCCCCAAGATTTGTGCTGCGGCTCGGTCCTCTTGACCAGCCCAGACTTCTACTGCGACTCAATCCTCCAGATCAGCCCAGACTTCTGCTGCGACTCAGTCCTCCTGACTAGCCCAGAATTCTTGCTGTGGCTCGGTCCTCCAGACCAGTCCAGACTTCACCTGGTGCTTCGACTATGCCAAGGCTTCCGCCTGATCCTCTAAACCAGGACTTTCCCTTTGCCTAGCCTACAACTAGGATTTTCTCTTGCCTAGCTTCACTCACCAGGACTTCCCTTGCCCGATCGTCCAGATCAGGACTTCCACTGCCTAGTCTAACCGACAGAACTTCTCGCTAGTCATCTGACTAGACTTCACTCACTTCCACACATCCAAACATTAAGTCCTTTTTGAATCAACCCTTGGTCAAACTGATCATACTTAGGTATATTGCCAAACATCGAAACCCTAGGAAAGATCTAGTGCTTCTTGCACCAACAATCTCTCCCTTTTTGATGTTTGACAATTTCTTTAAAAAAATGATAAATCCCAGTCAGTCGCATTAACTCAAACCCTGGGGGTGACCGGCCTGGCCCTACGGAAGTTTCCCATCAGCCACCAGGGTTGACAATTTCTTAAGTTAATATAGGTCAGGGTTTAATTTTCTGGGAGAAATCTATATTATTAACTTAAGTCTCTTCTCCCCCATTTCATACATCTAAAAGATTTTTTTTATTTAAGTTCATTCTCTCTTGCACCAACAATAATGGTAACGTTTATGGTCACAACTAAGTTTTGACATATCTTGAAAGACCATAGTAGTTTTTAGAAAGTAATTTTGAAAAGTAAATATTTTTATCAGTTTCATGAAATCATTTTCAAGATAAATAGCTTTATAGTTTTAAACAATTTTAATAGATTTTCAAAATAAGCATAGTAAAGTTTTCAAACATGAGTTTTGAAAAGGGTTGTTTAAAATAGCTAAAAATTGTTTTTTTTTTTGAAAGGGTTTTAAAAAAAATAGATAGTTTTTGAAAAACTAGTCATTATTCTTTTATATCAGAATCTCCCCTTAACCAGACACATCCTCAGGGTTCTTTGTTAACCACAAAGTACTCTCCCTATGTGTCTTAGGGTTTGATCCAAATTAAAAGAATAATGGATAATAATTTTTTTTGAAATATTGTGTTGAAATAATTTTCAAAGTAATGTTTTTAAGAGTATTTTCAAAATAGAACTTTTCAAAATATATAGTTTTTTTTGAAAAACTAATTATTCTTTTTAAATTAGAATCTCCCCCTTAACTAGACACGTCCTCAGGGCCCTTTGTTAACCACAAAGCAAACTCCCCGTGTGTCTTAGGGTTTGATCCTAAATCAAAAGAATAATATATAAAATAATTTTTAAAATAATTTTAGGGAAAATAATTTTTAAATTAATTTTACTCTTTCGATTTGGACCTCACCCTAAATCTGACACTTCTATAGGGCTCCTTGTTAACCACAAGGCAAACTCCCTAAGTGTGTTAGAGGCTAATCTAAATCAACCAGAGCAAATAACTTAAGATTTTTAAAATATAATTTTTAATTGAACTTTTAAGTTTGGACTCCCCCTAAATCTAACACTCCCTTAGGGTTCCTTATTGACCACAAGGCAATCTCCCTATGTGTCTTATGGGTTGTTCCAAGTTAAAAGAATAATTTAAAATATTTTGCAAAACAATAGTTTTCAAAATAATTTTAGAATTTTTAAAGTTTATTTTTAAGAGGTCTTTTAAATATAGAGTCTTTCAAGAATGACCTCCCCCTGAACTAGACACTTTCTTAGGACATCCTTGTTGACCACAAGGATTTTCTGCCTATATATCTTAGGGTTCTTAGACTTAGTGTTGACCTAGAGGTTTGTGTCTAATGCGTTGGTCAACCAATTTTCAAATATTTAATATTTTGAAAAAAATATAGTATAGATACACAGCAAACATTAACTTCAAGTAAATATCAAGTTTTCAAAAATAGTTTTTATAAACTATTTATAATAATTTTTGAAAAACTTTTTTTTAAACATTGTACTTTAATTGTCCTTATCATCTCACTCGTATTAAGTGTCGCAATACATGGCATACACAAGTTACCCTATGAGTTATGTGAGATGAGTTATCAATTTTATCTTGATTTTAAGTTAAGTTCTAATGAAATGTTTGACCTTGAGTTAGATTCAGGTTTAACTGTCAATCAATTAAGTCCACATTTCAAAAATCAGTTTCCAGGCAGTGGCGAGGCACAGAGGCCTTCTTGGTTATCGGAACAATGACCACGTTCTAAGACAAAACTGATTCAAGAAATTATGACCTTAACCAATTTCTTGAGAAACCTTGGTCTAACTAGTCTAGGATGTGGCGAGGTAGCTTCGGTCAGTTCCACTTGACTAAGCAGACCAAGCAAGGTACTCCTTACCCCACTTGACTACCCAGATCAAGCTTCCCTAACGTACTATCATCTCGCCCCACCCTGGTACTATGTTGGCAAGTATCAACCATTCATGTGTCCTTAACTAACCATTCTAAGTTAAGCAGAAAATTAAACATGATGACATGACATGTTATATGCATTTAAAATAAAGCAGATTCCATAAGATTGACTGGGATTTTTCATTTTTAAAAAAAATAAAGCAGATGCATGTCATGGCAAGTATGCATGAGTCAAACAATTCAAGCAATATATTTTAATTTCTAATAATGTATCAAATTCTCGATTTGACACATTTCGTGTGGACCCGCGAATGTGTCAACCCACTTTGATACACTTTGAGTTTTATTTTTATTGTTTCATTTGATAATATTTTATTTTAGTTTTACAATTAAAGATAGTTTATTATCAAGTTCATGACTTTTAACTTTGAATTTAATTTAATTTAATTTAATTTTAAATTTAAATTTAAATTTTATTTTAATTTAATTTAATTTGATTTAATTTAATTTAATTTAATTTAATTTAATTTTAATTTTAATTTAATTTAATTTTAATTTAATTAATTTAATTTAAATTTAATTTAATTAATTTTAATTTTAATTTATTTTATTTTATTTTAATTTTAATTTTAATTTAATTTAATTTTTTTAGGATTATTCAATATATCATAATTAAAAGATACACTATTATAATTAATTTTATTATTTAATTTCAAATTTTTATTATTTATTTTCTTAAAATTATTTAATATATCATAATTAAAATATACACTATTATAATTAATTTTATTATTTAATTTTAAGTTTTTATTATTTATTTTAGAAGTTATCTTATTGAAATTTGAATTTTTCTTATTATTAGAATTATCTTGAATTTTTAATTTCGAATTATTTAGTAAAATTGAATTATTTAATTTATCTTGATGATTATTAATTTTTTCTTATTTGGTTGAATTATTATTAATTTTTGGAATTATTAAATTAATTAAAGTTGATTTATTAAGCTTATCATTATCTTAGTTGAATAAGTTAAAAACTTGGTCTAAATTTTTATTTATTTGAGATAAATCTAAATTAATTAAATTTAAATTATTAATAATTGAATTGGTTAAATTTGAATTAGTTAAATTATTATTTAATTCAAAATTTTTAATTAATTTATTAAGATTAAATGAATTTTCCTTGTTTTTAGGATCTATATTTGAATTTTTCAATTTATTTAATTTAGAATTATTTCAGTTTGAATTATTTAAATTATTATCTAATATTTCTAGATCTGACTTTTTTGAATTTGAATTTATCAAATTTGATTTAGTCAAATTATTTAAATTTTTATCTAAGGTTGAATTTTCTAATTTATCCAAATTTGATTGTTTCAAATTATTTGAATTTGATAAATTTATCTTATCTAAATTTGAATTTTCTAAATTATCTAAATTTTTATATTTATCTAAATTTAAATTATTCATGTTTACTTTTTCTAATTTTTCTAAATTTTCAGACAAATTATCTAACTTTGCAGAAATAGAAAAACTAGCATGCGCATGCAACCTAGGGGTATTTTCGTAATTATTAAAACATACAAGTTTTTTCTCCATCTTCCTCTCCGGGCATCAATTCTTGTAATGTCCTCGTTTCTGGCACTTGAAGCATTGGATGTGATCCTTGTTCCTCCGGGCTCCTGGCATCAGTTGCTCCTTTGCCGCCGGTGGTGTTGTCCGAATCTTACGAGTAGAATACTTATTTTTATAGTGCCCTCTCTCCCTGCATTTAAAACAAATAATATGTAATTTAAAATAAACTTTTAAATTATTACCTTTCTCCCCCTCCATCTTTACCGTCTTGCTCCCTTGGCGGTTAGTCCAATCAAGAGCGCACTGGCTCTGATACCAATTGTAGGATCGATGTGACACGCTAGAGGGGGGTGAATAACGTGTCATCGCTTTTCGAGTTCGTTTCATTTTTATCAAAAAACTAAGCAGCGGAATTAGAAAATAAAACACAGGGGACTCGTGGATTTTTACTTGGTTCCTAACCCCCCAGGGTTAGTACGTCCAAGGCCTATGTACGGGAGGCGCCCGTCCACTAGTGGTCTCCTTTCTGAACCTTGTTCGGAGGCGGAGAAACCTGTCTTACAGTCCGTAAAGAATACAAATAATTTAAGAACAGAAAGTAAAGACAATAATTTAAAACCAAACTCTTGTTGCCGATCTGGAAGTCCTGAGCGCCGCACACTCCTCCTGGATCTTCCCCGGTTGTAAGAACTTGGCCTCGTTCGCGTTCCAAAGCACACTTGGATGAAGAAGGAATTTCTGGCTTCAAATTGCTCTGTTCCTGCACGTTCACCTTCTTTTATACTGTACCTGAGTCGACTTCAGGCTGATTTGAGTTGACTCCAGCTGACGTGGTAGATAAAACTTCATTCTGCTCGTTATCCATTGCCTGAGTCGACTCAGATGAACAGTTGAGTCGACTCCAGCCACTCGAGTAGACTCAAGCTACAGTTGAGTCAACTTCAAAGATTATTTTTGTAGAGCTCTGAAAGGGCTTCGAAACACAACCGACCGTGCCTCATTCTGAGTCTCGAGTCAAAAGTTATGGCCTATTGAAGTTGGACTCTACATCATGGTTCCTGCAAAATAAGCATGCAAACAAACAAACCAACCTGACTTTACCTTGTGGGTCTAACTTCAGATTTCTATCGAAATTTTGGGTTAGTCTAACGCCCCCTGTTCCACTTCAGGAACGCGCCCTTACCCACTCCACGCAGAAGAATTTGTGCCAACCAAGTCCTCCAGACTTGTTGGACTTTTGCTCGGCTCTGTCCTCAGCCCCTAGGATTTGTGTTGCGGCTCGGTCCTCCTGACCAGCCCAGACTTCTGCTGCGACTCGATCCTCCAGATCAGCCCAGACTTCTGCTGCGACTCAATCCTCCTGACTAGCCCAGACTTCTTGCTGCGGCTCGGTCCTCCAGACCAGCCCAGACTTCACCTGGTGCTTTGACTATGCCAAGGCTTCCGCCTGATCCTCCAAACCAGGACTTTCCCTTTGCCTAGCCTACATCTAGGACTTTCCCTTGCCTAGCTTCACTCACCAGGACTTCCCTTGCTCGATCGTCCAGATCAAGACTTCCACTGCCTAGTCTAACCGACTAGGACTTCTCGCTAGTCATCTGACTAGACTTCACTCACTTCCACACATCCAAATATTAAGTCCTGTTTGGATCAACCCTTGGTCAAACTAACCAGACTTAGATATATTGTCAAACATCGAAACTCTAGGAAAGATCTAGTGCTTCTTGCACCAACAGTATGCTCTAGGAGCATATTTTTGGTCTATAGGAATGTTCAAAACCTACAACTTCGATGTCAATCACCGATTGTTGGTGCGTGTTATAGGATGAGTAAGGTTTTAGGGGGAGTCCATGCCAAAATTGGTCAATTTAAAAAATTAAGCTCCCTCTTGGATTTTTATTCTATATGTTATTTATTTCTACCTCTTTGAATTAACATGTTTTTGATGATTGTCAAAAAAAGGGGAGAACGGATTGTTTAAAGTTAGACTTTAATGTTATTCATGATTTAATGTTCTTGTTGTTCATGCTTATTGATGCTTATTAATTCATTATGCTTATTGATGCTTATCATTGGAATTAATTATTTTATACATGTTATATTAAAGACCTAACTTAAACGAATTTTTGTGAAACATCAAAAAGGGGGAGATTGTTGGTGCAATCTTGCCCCAAGTGATTTGGATTTAAATGTTTGGCTAAAATGAGTTTAAGTTAGGCAATGTTGGTGATCTAACGTGTGTGAATTGAGTTCACAGAAAAGTCTAGGTTGGAAGACTTGGCAAATGGTGAAGTCCCGGAGGCGCGGCCTCTTGGCAAATGGTGAAGTCCCGGAGGCGCGGCCTCTTGGCAAATGGTGAAGTCCCGAAGGCGCGGCCTCTTGGCAAAGGTGAAGTCCCGAAGGCGTGACCTCTTGGCAAAGGGAGACTTAGCACAACGAAGCTGAGGGAAACGTCTCAAGCAAGTGCAAGGAAGGGCACGAGGCTTGTGGAAGGTGTTTGAAGGCTTGCGTCAAAGCTAAGGGCTGAAGAAGAAGCTGAAAGGGGAGTTTCAGCTTGATCAGTCGACTGGTACACTGCTCAGTGATCTGCTCAGTCGACTGGTACTGTTCATCAGTCGACTGATAGATGACCGTTGGAGCGACAGCTGACTAATTAAATGCAGATTAACTAGCCGTTGAAGCCCACCAGTCGACTGACCCTTGGGGCAGTCGACTGGCATCACGAAAAATATAAAAAGATATTCAAGATTGAAGACTGTGTGATTTTTATTCTATCATCTCTGTAAGATCTTTAAGTGTTGTCTTTCATATTCTTCCTCCTCCATACTTCACTATTCATTTCTGTAAGAGGAATAGAGATTGTTTGTAAGGATTTCTCCGCCTTCAAAGTAATCTTTAAAAAGGAGGGATTTTCATAGTGGAAAGGTGCTCGATGTGTATGGATCCTTGGATTAGTCACCTCATAGAGGTGGATACCCAGTAAATCAACAGGTTAGCGATTGTGATATTTTCTTTTCTTTTATTTCTGCTTCCGCTAACAATTTTCAGGAAAGTTTAAAAATCGCTATTCACCCCCTCTAACGAACGCACCGATCCCAACATGGACGGCTTCGGAAGCCATGAGTCGTGTTATCGTCTTCAGTACTAGCTGATGATCGATAACGATCAAATCGAGAGAAACCTTATTTCGGAAATCACGCAACAACGTTTGTCGCGATCATTCTGGGGCTTTCTAACTATCACCGAAAATCGTATTCTCGATGTAGTTTCAGTGGTCAATCATTGATCGCCGATAATGGATAAATTATCGGAACATTTCTGATAAAGATGAAATAATCTCCAGAAGCTTTGTAAGCTTCCGAGAGGATTGTACATAGTCGTCAAATGGCCGAGGATGAACAACATCATGTGGCAAAACTTCTGGCAATGATTTGATGGTTATTCCTACAACGATTTCACAAATTGCTTCGAGGAAAAGAAAACCAAAATAGAGTAACTTCACCTCCTCTCCTCTCCTCTCCTCTCCTCTATGATCGGAACAGTTCCACACAGCTTCCTCTCCTTTGCAATCGACTGAGAATGAGCGGAGCAAAGGCGACCGGCTTCCAAGGTTTCGACTCCTTGCTTATCCGGAAGACGGTGAGCTCCAGAGACCGGCAACAGTTAGAAAAAAGAGGCTAGAATCGTAGATCTCAAGCTACGGATGACAGCCATAGAAGAGGACACCCAAAACTCTATTCCAGGGTGAGCATGGAAGGCGATGCTAGAGCTTTCCTACCTTTCGCGATTAGGGTTTCAGTCCCTTGCTTCTCTAGCGTACGTCGAGCACTGTACACCGGCGGTGATCCAAGAAGAAGAGAAGCTAAAATCAGAGAAGAGGAGAAGAGTTTCTTTCCTTCCCACTCCCGCAACACAATTGTGGTGAAGGAGAAGCTACAACGTGGTGGAGCAGCGGGAAGAGGATGAAGAGCTCGGTCCGGTTGCCCTTGGCCGCGACTCCTTTTTAAAAGGAGATCGCAAATCCCTACTTCTTCTCGCGTGAAGAAGAAAGCGGGCAGGGTGGCGCTGTAGCATTAAACCGGATGAAACAATCAAACCGGGATTAGGGGTTGAGATAAATTGACCTGAGCTACTGTAGCGAACCGGTTCACTTTTGGTTGGATTAGTTCACTAACCAAACAAACTCTGATTTGACTCAAACTAATTTTATTTGATTCGTTTTCTCAAGATGAAGCTTTTCATACTATCCGTTTTGCCAAAATCTCTTCCATCGCGAACCAAACCAAGTTGGTTCAATTCGATTCAAAATTGAATTATTTGGTTCACTAATCAAACGACCCCTGATTTGAACGAAATCAGTTTCATTCGTTTTATCTTTATAAGATGAGCTCTATCATTTTGTCCATTATCTAGTTCAACCAGACTTTATTTCTCTCATTCTAAAAATCTAATTTTTAAACTCGTTTTAAGTCCTTCAGAGAACTTATTGTGCGTGTGACCCAATAGGTTTTCGATTATGTTGGTCGTCCGTAATTAACAGTTAATTACGAAATGATCATGAGTGGCACCTAGTAGTACATTATCATCTCCAATTGATCAAAAAATCAACGATTGATTTTAGAATAGTTTCTAAACCTTTTAGTAGTTATACTGAATCGTGCCTTGTTCCTTTCACCGTTTTATACCCGCTTAGTTCAGGACATGGTCTATGTGTCAGCCCCCACTAGGCTGACTACGTCACACCTAGCCCAAGTTACTTTCTTGTCCTATGGATTCAAGTTACTTGTACATGTATCCAAGAGTATTGTACTCTTAACATGCAATGCTTTGGCCAAAGACTTTTAGTAACAATCCTAACAAGCGGCCATAAGGTATACGTCTCCTTTTCCAAGGAGCGATGAATCCTCTGTGGGCTATTCAAACACCTTCGAGCAGTTTGACTTATACCCAATTATCTCAGGTCCACACCTCCTTGGAGATGCTTGCTTAAGATGTTAAAGTATAAACCTCCATAACCAAGGCGACTTGAATACCTGCAAGTCAAAGAAAACTCGCACTTAAACTGCACTGAGATCTTCATTGACATATATATATCGAACCATATAAAGTCTCAAGGTAGGTCACTCCAATGAACTGGTTACCTTTAACCAGCATCCACATTTAACTCTCAATATCCAATGTTGACAGTAGTGAGATCAGCTGCTTGGCTAATCAAGGAGTTCAAAACGTGCTAGTCTCGACAGAATCGATGACGTCCGTGCTCATCAATTTCTCGACTAGAGATAATTCTAATACATTCATAATTACACATGTAGAGATACTCACTAGTTGTGATTCAATCATAAATTTTCTCACGCTATTAATCCTATTGTGGATATTCAGTATTTGAGTTTAAGATCCAATCAAACACATATGGAATATGCACTCAAATAATGAATTGCTATTTATCTAATAAATAATATAATCGTAAGGCGATTGCCTTAGGACAACCCTCAAATTTAACATGCTTATATTAGGTGGTTATGATTTCCCTATTTCCATCATGGTGATGGTGGCTGTATGGCTTGTACATAGCCGAGTCGATGTGCTGACCTTGACACCGGTGAAGGGTGGTACTCGGAGAGTATGGAAGTGATACTCAGGGACGAGTATTAGAGGACAGGCATTGACCATAGGATGTGCGTAGCTATAGATGGCTACCTACTGTTGGATCACCAGGCTACTTTATTGTAGGGCTGGATGTATGACCATTTTGTAACGCCCGCCCTTACGTGGGCCCTTGACGGACGCTACAGTTTCTTACTTTACATTCATTCTTTCATTTACTATCATATACGAAATCTAAAACTAACGGAACAGTTTAAAACTTTGCAGCGGAAACATAATCTGTTAATTTCTAACAGGAGTTCATATATGATAGCATAATATAACTGAATAGTAACACTAACCTAAGTTGCATAGCAATGCTAGGTTATAAGGTTCTAGACATGATAATTGAATTTCTAAACATGATACTTAAGACATTGTTTAACAGGCATAAACAAAATCCACGGCTTGGTCAAGTCACCCCACACACATCTTCACTGCCCTGTCCTGCTGCCTCCCATTGCTTAGTACCTGTTAACTGGATCTGCAATATAAGGAAAGTATCTATAAGCATAAAGCTTAGTAAGTTCCTTTCCTACTCACAAAATCCATCGTTACATAGCATCATAACATTTAAAACATGAAAGCATATCAATATCTCTTAAACATGCATATTCAATCACATTTGTATCATAAACATGAAAATCATTTCCTTTTGAAAACATTTAAACATAATCATAATCATTCTTGGGGATCCCTGGCTTGGTACCAAAGCGCGCTCCCTAATAGTCACTGGGGTAGCGAGCCGCCAGCCTAAAAGGGGTCTACCAGGCCCAACACCTTGGAATTGGTCACCTGTGGTCTCACTAGGCCCAAAACCTTGGTATTGGTCACCTGGATTTCTTTAATGACAACCTTGGAAGTCGAGTACCAGCCATACATTAAAGTAAAATAATGATATACATGCTTCCTTTTCATTTTCATCATGAATGTTCCTTTCATTTCATTATCATAACATAATGAACATTCAAGCTATCCTTCGACCTACTAGACCTACTATCCTTCGGCCTAGGAGCGTTCTTAGGTGCCCATCCCTTGGATCCCTTTCCGGGTCCGGTACAAGCCTCGCATTAATATAACATACATTCTTTTCTTTATCATAATGTATGTTCTTTTAACATTCAGTCAATTTACATATTATAACTCATAAGTCATAGCATACACCATTCCCTTTCCTTTCATAGTGAATGTTTTCCAACATTCCATTATTCATTAATCAGGTATAGCCTAGACACGTATGAGTCTTCCCATAATATTCTTTAATCATTTCATTACGCTTAATCTATGTCTAACACATCTTATCATAACTTAATCTTACTTGGCATAGAGTAGGGTCATGGAGCATAGATCATCAGGCATATCATTATTTAAATCCTAATTTGCTCCAACCATAACCTTTCCTTAAAGAGGTCAACCACTCATAGCATATCATTTCATTTCATTCGAACCTGTTTGAATACAACTAACTATGATACTTGAAACCCTCATTCAACTAACCCAAATTTCTTAGGATTAGAGCATTCTTAGGGTTCTTAACATAGACCTGTTCTCATCGGTTGCATTCAACATATCTTTGAAGCCCTAATCTAGGTTTGGTTGAACTTCCTTCATAAACTTAGCTTCACTAAGCTTCATTCACCTTAAACCGACCCAAACAGGAGATTATATCCTTATAATCGATCAGAAGATCAATTGATAGGCTTAAATCGATCCACGGGTCGATTCTGTTCATAATTTTCCTCACAGTACTCTCTGTAATCGATCAACCGATCGATTACAGGAGTTTAATCGATCAGAAGATCGATTTCCTCGTTACGGAGTCCACAGTAGGCTTGGTAATCGATCAACCGATCGATTACAGCCTCGTAATCGATCAGCTGATCGATTACGGCCCCTTAATCGATCGGGTGATCGATTACGAGCCGCGATTTCCATCTCATTAAGCCGTGTAATCGATCAACCGATCGATTACACGCTTTGGTAATCGACTAAGCAGTCGATTACCATCATCGCTGTTCTCGGTTAAGTTCCGTCTAACCAAAACTTTTTACAACATTTATTCTAACAACTATCTAATCTATCTTTAAATCTTAACTTGTAAAACATGATCGAATTCTAGGTTTTCAACAACATAGTTTACACATGCAATACCTTAAATCTTGTTACCAACATACTGAAAACAAAAACATTTAAACATGCTGTAAACCTTAACATGCCGAACAGAACATAGTTTATCTCTACGGTAAACAAAATGCATGACTACAACTCATATTCATAGCTATTATATCGCAGGTGAGGGAACTTACTGTGGTTTCGAAGTTCTAAAACTCTACCCAACCAAAAGCCAAATTCCTCTTT
>NW_027435207.1:0-1734 GCF_044706935.1 Curcuma longa
ATCGAATCCACAGGGACCGTGGAATTACTTACTACACCTAGCACAATAAGGTGGAGAGAAAACTGTTCATGAGTTGTGTGGGGGAGATCGGAGTGTTCTAGAGTGCTTAATCCTAAAAAGCAGAGAAGGGGATCGACTGTGACACTTATGGGTGAAGCGATCCTAGGATTTCGGACTCCTCAGAGAATGGATTAATCGACTTGGATCCTCTACCTTTCCTCAATAACTGTTCAATTGTAGGAATGTCAACCAAATTATCCAATTCAACCTCGTCAGGTATCCTCGAATTAAATCATTAGGTTTCTTACGTCACTCGCTATTGGTTTGAAACGGTTCTAGAAGCCCGGTTCAAGGCATTCCCGTGTCACTCAGGCGCCCCGGAAATACTAAAAGAACCTTATCCACTGTCACTGGATACCCTTTTACGGATCTCTCCCCAATAACGAATGACCGCTAACTATTCCTCATAAGAATCCACTACGCATTAGGAAACCCCTCGGAATCTCGCCCGGTTCAAGGCATTCCCCATTACAGAGCGCCCCGGTATACGGCCTAATGATTCCCCAATACATAGCAAATTCCTACCCTCATGGATTCACACATACACAAGTTATCATCAATGTACAAGCACAAATCCACAAAACAATGCACAATTACATCATAGAAAACGGTAGATTATCAAATCCAAGTACAATCATCCATTACATCTGATTTATCCTACATCCTAGAATCTAGGGAAATCTACTCCATATCGAGGAGAATACAAACCAAAGGAATGAAGAAATACATTTTGTTCCCAAAGATAAACAAATAAGTGCAGGAAACTAGACTTATCTTCTTCCTTGGAGTGCAATCTCTGCGTAGATGAGATGGAAATGGTCTGGAGCAGTCGGATCGGTGATGGATCGTCGAATCTCCTCCGAAATAGGCGTCGGCGGCTCAAGAACAACTCCGGTGGCTCTCCTAAAGGCTCCCCCCCTTTGCTAGGTCTCTAAAGAGGCCTATTTATAGTGCAGGGTTCGGTAGCAGCTCGCCTCCGTGCACACGGCCGTGCCTGGGAGGCACGGCCTTGTGTTGGCTTCGGGCACAAGGTAAGGCACGGCCGTGCCTGGGAGGCACGGCCTGAACTTGTGGGCTCTCGGATCAGAGGCACGGCCGTGCCTCTTAGGCACGGCCCAGAATGGTCCCTCTTCTGTTTGATGGCACGGCCGTGCCTGGGAGGCACGGCCACACACTGGCTGGAGCTGAAATGAGGGACACGGCCGTGCTTATTAGGCACGGCCAGCTGCTTGGGCGCTTCTGTTCTTGCACACGGCCGTGCCTGTGAGGCACGGCCTTCAGCTGAGGCTTGCTCCAGGATGAAGACACGGCCGTGCTTTGGAGGCACGGCCATGAACTGGCTTGGTTCTGTTTTGAAGCACGGGTGTGCTTTTGAGGCACGGCCTCTGGCTGATGCTGAGGGGATTTGGCACACGCCCGTGCCCTTTGACACACGGCCAGAAGCTGAATAGACATGGCCGTGCCTATGAGGCACGGCCCTGTCTTGCCTGATCTTCAATAATACTCCGTTGCGCCATTTTTGCTCCATTTTCCATCCTGAAACATGTAAAAACACGAGCAGATCTCCGAACTAGGAAATGTAAAATATATGCCTAAATGCATGAATATGGGATGCAATATACATAAGAATAGAACAATAAACTTAGAAAGATGTGCAAATAAAGCATGAAAACA
>NW_027435208.1:0-2753 GCF_044706935.1 Curcuma longa
AGTTAATTTTTTTATAAAAAAAACTTAAACTTATGATTTTGAACTTATGTTTTCAAAGTTCAGAATATTTTTTAAAAATTAACTATGATTTTAAAACTATGTTTTCAAAATTCAAAAATCATTTTGAAAAGTTCAAAATTATCAATTATAATTTCAAAGTTTATCAAAAATATTTTTTTAAAAATATTTTTAAGGGACTTGAATGGTTTTGTATCAATCTGATCAAAACTAAACCATGTCAAGTTCAGGGGGAGAGAACAAAGACTTTTCAAAATCTTGTTTGTTTTAACAAAGTATGAATTCAGGGGGAGTCCTGAAAACAAGGGGAGATAGATCATGTCATTACATTGCACATTAATTACATGCATGAACTTTTATTTTTCTCTAGCATGAGTTAAATAATTTTATCTTTCAGAAATATTTTCTTAACTTAAAACTGAGGTTGTTATAATCAAAAAGGGAGAGATTATTCATGCAGGAAGTACCAGATGATCAAACCTTGATTTTGATGATGGCATGAGGTTCAAGTAAAGTGTGTGGTTTGTACTGATATGTTTATCTAAGTGTGCAAGGAGCACAGGAAAGTCCTAGTTGAGGCTAGGCAATGAAAAATCCTAGTGGGGAATCTAGGCAAAGCAAGTCCTAATGTAAAGTCTAGGCAAAGGAAAGTCTTAGTGTGGAGTCTAGGCAGAAGTCTTAGTAGGATCAAGTGCATCAGGTGAAAATCCAGGCAGGTCGAGAGGACCAGATGCATGATAGAAATCCAGGCAAGTTAGTTGGACCAGATGCATGGTGGAAAGTCCAGACAGGTCAGGTGGACCAGTTGTTTGACAGGAAGTCTAGGCGGTCAGGTAGACCAGTTGCCTAATAGCAAATTCTGGGAGCCGAGGATCAAGGCTAAGTAGGAAATCCAACAAGTCTGGACTTGTTGACAAAATAGGTAAATTCTCTTGAGTGGAGTGGATAAGTGCGCGTTCCCGATGTGCAATAGAGGCGTCGGTCTAACCCAATATTTCACTGGAAATTCGAAGTTAAGACCACTAAACAGTTCAAAACTGTTTACTCCTTTTCTGCTACTTTTGCTTTTGCACTAACTTATAATGCAGGAATGGAGGGGCAACTTTGATTCTGGATGACCTTATCCGGAATCCAGGCGATTGGAGTCCAGGCGCTCAGATTGTTGATTCAGGCAATCGAATGTCAGCGGAACCAGGCCAGCGGAGCAATGAGATGGCATTGTCCCAGTGGTCGGGACACCTCAGCTTCCTGTTGGATCGAGGTGGACCGACAAGAGGGGGGTGAATTGCTCCTGAAAATAAAAAACGAATCTCTTGTGTTTCTTTACAAGGATAAAAGTTAATAGCAATCAATTAAATAAATAAACATTAATTAAACTAAATAAATAGTAAAAGGTAAATACACAGAGATGTACTTGGTTACAACTTAGGTAGTTGTAAGCCAAGGCGATTGAAGCTTAACTATGAAAATCTCCTTCTGGCGGAGAAACCTTTTACAGAACTTTGAAGCACAAGAGAAGCTAGAAGAGAATACAATTTCAATGTTCTTTTCCTTCTAACTTCTAAGCCTATTTATAGCATAAGAGAATATATCTGGATCGTTGATCGTAGATAAATTTTCTCTTGGTCGTTGATCCGTTGATACGATCCTAACTGTTGATCGGAGATAGACTTTGATCGTAGTCGTTGATTAAATAAGGATAAACTTTATCTTTAATAAAAGATAAAGAGATTTATCCTTAATAAAAACTAAGTATTTATCTTTTATATAATAAAAGATAAATCTATTTTTTTTCTTCTTTTTTTTTGCAACCGCCACATCCAAAAAGTCCAAGTCTTCTTTGCTGGTCAAAGTCAACAGTCAAAGTCAACTATCAAAGTCAATAGTTTGACTTTTGTTGACTTCTTGTAGAGTCTTCGGTTGGGTGATTTCTGACCAACCGGAGTTAGGCTCACCCGAACCCGACTCCGGCCTTTTGCCCCTCGAGCGTGCTTCCTCCCGGCTTCTCGTCCCTCGGACTTCGCGCACGTCCTTCTCAATCCACCGGCGTACTCTTCCGTAGCTTCCGCGTCCCTCGGATTGCACCGAGCCCGTCGGCTCACTTCCCCGCGCAACCCTTCTCGTCCACTACGTTTTACGCTCGACTTCCTCCGTACCTAAGTTCCTGCACACTTAGCAGAGGGATTAAAACAACACAAGACCTAACCTAACTTGGTTGATCACATCAAAACTAACTAGAGCACCAACACTTCCAAGTGCCCGGATTGGTTCCAAGTGCTCAGATTCGGATAAACGCAGTAGTAGTCAAAGTTCATCCGGAACCTCCACGTCAGCATACAAGTGCCCAGAAAGAGAATACAGGCATTTGAAAGTGCCGGGTCAGCAGCGCCATGGTGGATCGACGGATAGCGTGGAGACGCTTGGAAAGGCTTCCAAGCGCTTGGAAAGCCCAATAAAAGAGCTTCGAGGGAAAGCCCTAGAACAATAATTCATAGCAACCCGATGGTTGTCTACGCGAAGAATCATCGTCGTAATGCCGAAGTTCTGCGCCGAGTATTTACTTTAAAAAGAATGATAATTGTTTTATCATTTCTATTTTCTTGTAATCGACAAAACTCCTCTTCGTGAGAAAGGAGTTTCATAGTAGATTGTCGAATGTAAACGATCAAATGATCATGGGCCTTGGAGTAATAGCCTGTAACTGTGAACCAAGTAAATAATAGTGTCTTGATTAG
>NW_027435209.1:0-1087 GCF_044706935.1 Curcuma longa
ATGTAGTTGCCAAAACTCATTCTTTGAATTGTAACTAAGATCTGACTTTAATTTTATTTACTATGCAAAGGAGAAAATGTTGCAAGCTCTCATGGCCATGAAATTGAATCAAAAGCGGGCATCTTTGGAGGAGCTTGGTCAAGAGGAATCATCTCTGTTACTCTAGTCCCCTAGCTTGCATCCTCCTCCAAATAAGCCAAGGAGGCTCAACTAGCTTGAAGGAATGTGTGACATTTGTCGCTCCCCAAGGACCTAGAGACTTAAAAGGTAGCCATGTAGAACCTCCAAACTTGCTGCAAAGTCCCTAACCCTCGAACTAAGTAAATGGATAACACACTTCTAAACTGTATACCAATTGTTTCTAGTAGCTTCTCGACATCTTCATCTTCTATTGTTTTGACTAATCCAAAGACCTACAGAAATATTGTTAGAACTCTACATTATGTTATAAACATCACATAACCTCATATCATGTTTTCTAAAAAGTAACCTATCATGTCTTAGTCCAACACTAAATTAAATTGAATATAAAGTCGCAATGTTTGAGATCATTTGGCTTTAATTTTTCTCTGAGTTACATTTGGAACGATGCCATTAATATATTTAAAATTTTGTGTGACAATATTAGCATTACATTTCTTGTTACAAATATGGTCTTTCATGCTCATGAAAAATATGTGGAAATTAATTTTTATTTTTTTTTGAACCATGTGGTGAATTGACAGCAACTACTTTCTATATATCTATGTATGATGAGATTTCGGATACCATTCACAACACAATAAATAAGACAATGATTTCTTATTAGCATCCAAACTCAATATTCATCACCTCTAATGCCATTAAGTTTCCATGGTAATGATAGCAAAAGTAATAGTAATGATAAAATTTCCATCGATAAAATTTACAATTGATTCCAATCAACAAGAGTTTAACATATGATTCATATTAGGTGTGTAATTATCGTAATTCATATTGTCACCATAATTCTAAGATTGCATACCATCATTAATATTATCATAAATTATGACATTGTATACAACTTGTCACGATCTGGGAGACGGCCGTCCGAAAAATTTCGGCAACT
>NW_027435210.1:0-2114 GCF_044706935.1 Curcuma longa
AACTTTGTTATACACTGCCCTTTGATTGTTCAATATTGATGTGCCTTCCACAAGTATACGGTTATTGTCAAGTAATAAAAAAATATCGAACCACAGGAACTGTGTATTAGCTATAGTGATGTCACTGAGATAGTTATCTAGACTCCAAAGGAAGTGAAATGAAATGGAGTAGTTGAGGATTGTGATTGGATGTGGTAGAGAAAGAGAGAGATTGGCCAGGATTTCGGTTTCACATCAATGCTAGGTGATATCCCTAATTCATGTTTGTTCCCTTGCTCTCAATGTTTACCATCTTGTCCTTATTCTAACCAAGATACCAACTCGATCTCGTTAGGCTTTTGCTGTAAATAAACCATGATACTCTAACGCTACAATTACTAGTTCAGGACGACACCAGATAGCCTGGTTATAGCTCTCCCGCTGTCACCGGGCACTCCAGCATACTACTAGTGTACTACTTCTGTCACCGAGCACCCCATTAAGGAATCTATTCCTAGTCATCCATAGCCATTAGCTATCCCCTAAGGGAGTTTACCACCTCATGGGAAAGGTCATCTCGAAAAGTCCATTATAGCTCTAAATCGTTGTCAACGGGCACTCCGGGTGTACGATCCTAAGATTCCCCTATTCAGTAATCTACTCCACTTAATCATACATATGTGCTCACACAAACATATGTGAACACATTCAAGGCACACAATACATGAAACAAATGTGAACACTTCATTGAATAGAGAAAATGACATAAACTAGTTCATACATCACCATCATTACATAGATGTTCACCCTAGATCCTAAACTCAAAGATCTACTCCATTACAAGAAGATTACAAAGAGGATATAAGAAATAAAGCATCATCCACACTAGGGGAGAAGACTTATCTTAAAGCATGGTACCCCGAAGATCTTTTCGCTCAGGTGTAGGATGGATCGGTGGAGTCGGAGATGGCGGATTGGCGTAGATGGAGCGTTTAGGGCCTCCCCAAGAGAGGGGAGCTCCGTCCCCAAGCCAAGACCTTAGGAGTAGACCCAAGATGCCTTCAAAAGGTGCAAAAAGTGGTATTTATAGGGTCCAGGCACGCCCCAGGCACGCCCATGCCTCCCCGTCACACGGCCGTGCATTATAGGCACGACCATGGGCTGGCCCTTCTCTGGAAATGGGGCACGGCCGTGCCTCATAGGCACGACCCCCTGCCTCGCCCCATAGCACGCCCCTGCCTCGCCCCTGCCCGGACTGCATCTGGAAGGTGGGCACATTGGTGCCATTTAGCACATCCTAGAGTTAGAACCAGTCGAAACACCCTGAATTAAAGTTGTAGATCTTGAAGTTGGCTCCATTTTGATAGGTGGTACGATCCGTGGTTCAATCTGAAGTTAAAAGTTATGTCCATTTTACTTTTAGTCTGCAGAGCAATCCGGATGAGGCACGGACTGTGTTCGGGCCCTGTAAAGTGAGGCACGACCTTGGAAATATGAGGCACGCCCGGCTCCATGAGGCAGGGGTCCCTCTTCTATAGAATAAGCACGGTCGTACCTATTAGGCACGGCCTAGAGGGGGTGCCCTTCTGTGGGATAGACATGGCCCAGAGTTGGAAGCATTTTGTGAAAGAGGCATTCCCATGCCTTTTATCACGGCTTAGAGGAGGAATCCTTAGGAATGCCCTGAAGCAAAGTTGTAGATCTTGAAGTTCTCTTCAATTTGATATATGGCACATCCTGTGGTTCTATCGGAGCTAAACGTTATGACCATTTTACTTTAGGTTTGCAAACTGTCCATATAGGTAGACACGACCCAAAACTTTCCGTCACACGGTCGTGCTCAGCTACGGCCTGGACAGGCTCGCGCCTCGGGAAAATAGGCACGGACGTGCCTAACAGGCACGGCCTTCGCCTGTCGCGATCTCTGGGAATGAAGCACGGTCGTGCCTTTTAGGCACGACCCCAAGCTGGATCAGGCAAAAACTGGGGCACGGTCGTGCCTGATAGGCATGGACCAAGCATGGCCTTGCTTAGAAGTGGGCACGACCGTGCCCCGATAGGCACGACCCTTGCAGTCTCTCGATCATAGGAGGGACACGGTCAGTGTCTGAGGCCGTGGGTATGTGAGACATGGC
>NW_027435211.1:0-1810 GCF_044706935.1 Curcuma longa
TGTAAGGAAATCGGGCCGCAAAAACCGCTTTTTGCGTTGCGGAAAACCCCGTTTCTCTTGCCACCGGATCCGTGCGAAGCATAAAAATTTGTTTTCTACTTTAGATCTACTCTAGATCTACATGTTTAGAATTTTACCCTCGGTGCGTGCCCTTCGCGTATCCCGCTCGTCCAAACGGCGCCGGATCTCAAGAGCGTCAAGTGCCGCTCCTCTATACGTATCCACTCGGACAAGATGGGTGGAAAAACCAAAACAAAAGGTGTGCTAGCACCTTAGCTTTGTTTGGCTAGCAAGAGGAGAGGGAGAGGGAGAAGAAAACAAGAAGGAGAGGGAGAGAAAAGAACTCCACGTTGAATGAAAAAGTGAGAGGAAAAACACCTTTTTTCATCCTCTTTTAGTGGTCACATCAAGGCTAATTAATCTCCATTAAAGCCATAAAACCCATGAGTTACAAACCTAACTTGTAACCTCCCATGAGGTGGCACCTTGATGATGTGGAGGCTCACCATTGGCCATCACTTATGCCACCTCATCTCAAAGTCAAATGGTCAAGTCAATAATTGACCATGAGGTGGCATGAGTCAAGTCAACATAAATGATGACATGGCAAAAAGTCAAGTCAACATTTATGATGACATGGCACAAAGTCAAGTCAAACTTGACTCCCAAAATTTCTCCTTCTCAAGTCAAGTCAAACTTGACTTCTAATCTCCCAAAATTGATCAAATCAACTCCACTAGTCTAGTTTGGATTACACCTAACCCAACTTGATTCATCACATGAATCTAATCCTCTTGGTTCAACACATGAACCTAATTTCCACCTAATTGCCCTTTGAGTGTGACCCTATAGGTTCTTGTAACGTTGGCAATGCCCTAAACTCATTTAGGTGCACAAGTAGTGAGCGGTATCTAGCAACACATCACTACTACCCAAGCTACAAGAATGTTGAGATCCAACATCACCTTGTGACTACTAATTGTGACTCTCACAATATGTGACCATGTCCTTCTATCCATGATATCAAGATTGATTAAACCGAGGCATAGACCGTGTCATCCTCTAATCAATCTATGTCTTGAACTCCAAGTAGACTCACTCCAATCAAACGAGCTCAACATCTCATGTTGACTCATTTGGGCATGGCCATGCACTCTAGTGGTCTAACTCTATCAAGAACGAAGATATCGCTCCCGTCATATAGGAGGGATAGATCCCATCTACATCACTCACATCCCACTACATAATTCGTTATACACCCAGTAATCGCCTTTATAGTCCACCCAGTTACGGGTGACGTTTGACGAAACCAAAGCATATAACTCCTTATGTTGGGAACCATGGTGACTTCAGGTCCAAGGACTAATAGTCATACTAATAGCCACATGAGAAAGTATATGACACTCATATAACGATCCATGATACTTTCTCATGGCGGGTCATTCAGTATACATTCTCTAATGCATACCCATGTGTCAACTTGATATCTCATATCCATGACTTGTGAGATCAAGTCATCATGTTGACCTACATGCTAGTCTCTATGCATTAACATTGTCCTTGAATGTTAATACTTGACTAGGAATAGTTTATTGTAGTGTTCTCTATATCATCTCACTATCGATTCAACCAATCGATTGATATAGATACGAACCTACTACACAAGGACGCTATTATACTTAGTTTATTTGGCACTAATACAAGTAAGTATAATAACCACAAAAGTAATGCCTTTATAAAATATAGAAATATGATACATGGAGTCCATACATCAATCATCAAATGATTGGCTCTAGGGCTCTCACTAACA
>NW_027435212.1:0-1172 GCF_044706935.1 Curcuma longa
TATATAAGAATAAGGGAGACGATAAAATTGTGCAAATTATAGGGGCATTAAATTAATGAGTCATACTATGAAACTTTGGAAAAAGTAATAGAAAAACGATTAAGGAAAGAGACTATGGTCACTGAAAATCAATTTGGGTTTATGCCTGGTAGGTCGACAACAGAAGCTATACATCTTCTCAGGCAACTGATTGAAAGATTGGGAGCAAAAGCAAGATCTACATATGGTATTTGTTGATTTAGAAAAAGCTTATGATAGAGTTCCAAGGAAAATTATATGGAGAATTCTAGAAAGAGAGGTGTGAGTGTAGTATATATTTGAGAGGTAATTAAGGATATGTATGAGGAAGTAACAACTAGAGTGAGACTTCAGGCGGATTGACTGAAGCATTTCCAATAAAAATAGGGTTGCATCAAGGGTCAGCTTTAAGTCCTTATCTTTTTACACTAATCCTAGATGAACTTACTGGACACATTCAAGATACCGTACCGTGGTGTATGTTATTTGCAGATGATATTGTATTGGTAGATGAGACACGTGAGGGAGTAAATGCTAAATTAGAATCTTGGCGAGAAACACTAGAAGAGAAAGGTTTTAGGCTTAGTAGAGTAAAGACAGAATATATGAAATTTAAATTTAGCAATATTGAACGTAATGAGACAAGTATTAAACTAGGAGATGATGAGTTGTCTGGAACTGAGAGTTTTAAATATTTAGGATCATTTTTACAAGCTGATGGAGGGATTGAGAGAGATGTCTTACATAGAATACAAACAGGATGGTTGAAGTGGAGGAGGGCATCAGGTGTTTTATGTGATCGTAAAGTGCCTCTAAAACTTAAAGGAAAGTTTTATAAAACGGCAGTTAGACCTGCCATGTTATATGGCGCTGAATGTTGGGCTATGACCATTAGAGAGAAAGTGGGAGTTGCATCTATTGAGGAAAAACTTCGTGAGACACGTTTAAGGTGGTACCGGCATGTTATTAAACGACCGACAAATACTACAGTTACAGGAGGTGTGAAAATATGACAAATACGCGCATTTAAGACGAGGACGTGGTAGACCAAAAAAGACTTGGTTAGCAACAATAAAACAAGATAAAATTTATTTAAATTTAGATGATGATATAATAGGAGATAGAGCTCAATGGCGTAGAAGGATCCATATAGC
>NW_027435213.1:0-2062 GCF_044706935.1 Curcuma longa
AGGAAACTGTGATGAGCTCATATTCTGAAAAATGACTAGAGACCTGATGAGTTAGGGTTTTATGCATTTTTAATCGATTCATTTTTAGATTTTTTGCATGAAAATAAATTGTGTAATGAATCGATTTAATCGTATTTGTCCTATATTGCTTAATTTGATGCTTGATTATAATTTTTATGATTTAATGATGAATTTTATATTAATTGATGTTAATTGATTGTAGGACTCAAATTGGATCAAGATCGAGCTCAATCGTGATCAAATCGAGCTAAGTTCGCCCTAATTGATCAAGCCACATGGAGGACATGACCTAACTCAAGCCTGATCAAGATTCCTCAATTTTTTACAAACCCTAGGCTCCCCTAAAATCTCAGATCATAGTTGTATCACTGGATCAAAAATCAACGGTCCAGATCCTTCAATTAATCAGAGTATAAAAATTAAAATCTTAAGCGATGAATAGTGGCTGGCTGGGCATTGCTCATCGCCTTCCCTGCGACAAATCCCCTGTTAAGGAGCGTACCTCCATGGCTAGTCCCTTCCACCCAAACCTAATCCATTGCATTGCTTGATCCTTGAGGAGTCCAAATCCGGCCGATTGGGTGAATTCCGACAGTTGGCGTTGGCGCGACGGAGAGGGTTTCACCGGTGGCCAAAGTCCCTATTTTCGCTTGTTCCGGCCATCCACAGCACCATCTGGCGTAACAATCCTTTGAGGGGTCCTCTGAGGATCACGAAGCATCCCGTAATTACCAGCAAATCAATTGGAGCAAAGTTGAAGCACGGAATCCAATTTTTACAGCTCAAACATCCTCGCGCAGCGTCTGTTTTTGTTCAGAAATGATTTTTCTGGGCAAATCCTGGTGCTGGCAGCGAGCAAACCACATGACGACCACGTTGAAGACTCCAAAGGGATCAGTGAAGCCCCATTGTGGATTTACCAGCTTGATTGATACTGAGTTGAGAAGAAGAAATGGAGATGGGAAGGCTGGATGTTTAAGTTTCTGATTTTCATTTACTGTTTCTGAAATTTAATTCTGAATGTTTCTGTTAATCTCATTTCTTAGCAACCTTGTTGATTTGGTTAATTTGATGAATGTTTAGTTCTGGTTTAAATTCAAATTTACCTTAGAATTTGCTTAGCTTAGCTTGAGCCTTCCTTGCAATTTGAAATTGATACCCAAAACTCTTATTTTAACTGGCACTGTTCCGTGCCAATTGCTTTTGGGTGTTTCGGATTAAGCCTCAATTAGTTAAGTGTTTTGGTTGCATTTTAGGATTCAGCTATCTAATTTCAATGAGTTTCAATTGATTTGTTTCATTTTGCTTTCATCAATAGCATTGAACTCCATTTAGATTGCATTTAGGTTTAGGTTCTGATTTAAATAGTTAGGGTTTTGATAGAATTTTGATTACTGCATTTAGTGTTTTTGATAGGGTTTTTGATTTGTGTATTTAGGTCTCAATTAGCAATAAATTGAATTTGCATTTCTAGACTAGGAGACAACTTGATTTCAATTGCATTTACTTAAATCATTGCATTGTATTTACATTCAATTTGAAAACATCAAACCACCTATTTTCATTTGAAAACCCCAAAAAGAACGACACGAAAACTCAACTTAAATGATTTTCTATTAGCCCCTTGGAAAAAAATATGACTCGAGGCCCCTATACTATATTTGCTTGTATTTATTGTGGGTTTTCAAAAATTAAATCAATTTCCAACCCTAATCATGACATATCAAATCTAGGGTTGTCAAATTTTGGCGTCGTTGTCGTGGAAGCTAGTAGAAATTGTTTGATTTGAGCTTGTGCACATTCTCATGTTTCTTTATTGTTGCTTTGATTATTGTTGGGTTCTAAAATGTACGAAAATTCATTTTATCAACAATCACATTGTCAACAATTTCAACAGCAAAATTTTTATTTGCAGAAACCTTTTCAAGGTTTTCAACAATAATTTCAAGGTGGACAACCTCAAAATCAAATCCAACTGCCTTATCATGGTTTTCAACAAGGTTTCCAACAACTTTCTCATCAATTTCAACAATTTCCCAAT
>NW_027435214.1:0-1103 GCF_044706935.1 Curcuma longa
TTTTCCCCTATTTTCTTCTATTTTTCTTGCTACTCATTTTTCTGCTAAGCATCTCTTATTCACTTTTGATCATAGATTCTAGTTTTTACCTATATATAATTTATAGTTTACTTAGATTTTATATCTATGTGCATTTTTTAATATAGTTTGATGATTAACAGAAAATTTTTATGATCATATCGATCATAATCGAAAGTTTTGGATGTTTCATTATATATATATATAAATTATTTAGATTTTATTGAATAATTTTTTAATGAAAATATTTGGGTAATTTCATGACGAATTAAAGGATGTACCCTTTTCCGCTCGCTCTTGTTCACCGCGCTCAACCTATTCGAGATCGAATTGCCAATAATGCCGACGGCGGCGACCGCCGCCACCGCTCCCCTCTTCCTCCGCTCCCTTCCCTCCGTCGCCCCAATCGCGCCTCTCTCTTTACCCTCTTCGTCCACCCGCCGCCCTGCTGCGATCGTCCTACCTTTTAGGGTTAGATACCGTGTCACGTGCCAGGCCGTCCTCTCCGCCGACATCTCCTCCTCTTCTGAGATAGAGGAGGAGGAGCAGTGTGCGGCGGCTAAGATCGGGAAAAGAGTTCGGGTCTCCGTGCCGCTGAAGGTTTGCCACGTGCAGAAGGCGCCCGATCTTGGATCTCGAGGGCCTAGAAGGGGTGATCAAGCAGTATGTTGGGATTTGGAAAGGGAAAAGGATCTCCTCCAATCTCCCGTTTAAGGCTGAATTCCAAATCGAGGTCGAAGGGCAAACTCGCCCAATCAAGTTCATCTCTCATCTCAAGGAGGCTGAGTTCCAGTACTTGGATTGAACGGAGGATTTGAATTTCGGTTTAAAAAGATAGAGATTTCATATTTGAGAAGAGAAGTGCTTTGGTGAAACAGACAAATACTTTACTATAGATTTACCTTGATACCATAAAAATTATCCTGTAAATTTGTGTTTTTAGATGCTGAGATTTTTTTTAACGAAAAAACAGAAAAGGTGAGCTAGAAGATGCTATGAAGTAAGTTTCTGGATTTTCTCCGTCTTTCCTCTTGAACTGCTCATAGTTGTTGAGTGATTGTTTTGATTCCTTTCCTCTAACTGAT
>NW_027435215.1:0-1545 GCF_044706935.1 Curcuma longa
CCAACAAGGGTATCAACAGGATCACAAGATAAAAATAATACATGCACTGGAATAGAAGAACCTGTAGTGACCAAGTACAGGGTACCCACCTGGTGTATCGCAAGTCTATCAACACTAGAACTCCCAGAAATAAACTCCAAGATAACAAGACAAATCAAATCACAGGCCTGAAATTACACAACAATATATCATTCACTAAAAATGATATCATATCAAACACCGTAATTAAACTCTATAATCCAATCCCTTTAACTTCCTTAATAAATTTCCTCCATATTAATCTAATTTAGGTTAAACCTTTTAACCACATCAACATGTATTACATTACATTCATTCTTATTAAAATCCCACAACATCAATCCAAACTAATCAGAACAAAGATCAGTTTAAATCAAAACTCTTACCTCCAAGATTAACTCCAACCAATTAACCATACAAATCCATCTCAGCAACCCATCAACTTACATTAAATCAATAAAACCACACCCACAAATCCTAAAACAGATCACACCTCACTGAACCGAAATCATCCACCACAAGATTCCTAATTAACTCATACAATTAAATTGAAATCAACAAGAACCTCACCTTTGATTGGGGTTAAATGCCCTAGGTTCTGTTCTTTGTCAGCCAACCTCCAAAACTCCCCAACTCCAGTTCAACTCCTTGTGGCTGAACTCACCGGAAGTCCTTCCTTTGCTGCTGAAAATTCAAGGAAGCTCCTCAATCACCATTCAAGACAGGAAAGAAGCTAACCGGAACCAAGGAAACCTAGCTTACCTTTCTTCCTCTTCTTGCTTGCGGCAAATCAACGAAACTCTACTCAAGCCCACTCACATCAAGAAGCTGTGGTAAGGCGAATCAACCAACTCCTCCAAAGAAATTCAAGCCGGAAACCTAACAATCGTAGATCCAAGCTCAAAACCAAGTATAAACCGAAACCTAGCTCAGATTTTTCACTTACCGGTCGACTCTGTTTCCAGATCTCTGCCGCTAGCACGCCACACGAAATCCACCCTTTTTCCGGCGAGATCCAAGCCTCCTTCCAGCGGAACCGAGCTCCAACCACTCAACGCTTCAGTCGCCGATGCTCTCCTAGCCTCCCCAACTCCGGCATCGCAGCTTCTCGGCTGCTCTTGCTTCGGCGACGAAGAAACGGAGGCGGACAGAAAACGCAATCGGGAGAACAGTGAGGAGAACTCGCGATTTCTAGGTTACTGTAGATTTCTTAACGGGTCAGTTTAGCTTTAGGATCCACTACCCATTTAACCATTAACCTAAACCCCTTTAATTTAATTTAATTAAATTTCTAATTAAACACTAAACTTACGGTATTTTACATTCTCCCCCTCTAACAAAAATTTGGTCCCCAAATTTACTATCTTCATACTATAGTGTAAAAACACTGTAGTAATATACTCCCATTTCTATCCGGTATCGATATCTTTGGAAGAAACCCGACTGGTC
Source organism: Curcuma longa (assembly GCF_044706935.1). NCBI lineage: Eukaryota > Viridiplantae > Streptophyta > Magnoliopsida > Zingiberales > Zingiberaceae > Curcuma > Curcuma longa. The sequence goes on from NW_027435215.1 coordinate 1,468, forward strand.
TCTATCGTTCTACCTCCATTCGCTGACACACTAAACATTGCGCAATAAAATCTGCGATATCTCTTCTGACGATCCTAA
>NW_027435216.1:0-4400 GCF_044706935.1 Curcuma longa
TCGAGGGCCCACGTAAGGGCGGGCGTTACACTTGCACCAACAATATTAACACCACGACACGAACCTTGCAACAGATTGCAAGGTCGCCAAACTAATGCATAAGATCTCTTGATGTACCACTAACCCATGAGTGACAGTGTATGCAGATCATGTAACTAGCGAAGGGCTCAGACTACAAAGGAGCCGATGATCGCTAGTATGCAATCCTGTAGCGACGAGCTTAGACTATAAAGGAGCCGATGATCGCTAGTATGCAATCCTAGAGCGACGGGCTCAGACTATAAAGGAGCCAGTGATCGCTAGTATGCAATCTTGGAGCGACGGGCTCAGACTATAAAGGAGCCGATGATCGCTAGTATGCAATCATGTAGAGATGGTACATGACACTAATGCGTATAATAACTACCAGTCTAGGCTTAGTAAGGAGCAGTATATCAAAACAAAGAAATTATTACATATCTATCATAAGGCAAGTAAACAAGTAGCAGGTAAAAAGACATACCACCTGATATACACATGAAACAAGTATTAATATACTAGGGCATATATAAAAGCATACAGTTATTACTAGCTATAACGATACTATACATATCAAACGACATATCTAAAGAGATGAGTCGAGATACCCGCCTTCCGGAAGTAGTTCGTATCTGCACAGAAATTCTCCGAGTGCAACAGGATCAACAAATCAAGGTCCTGCACAATAAAACATCCTCTAGATATAATATTTTATTAAACTTCCTTCAAGAAAAATCCTAGTCGATTCTAAGGTTGATCTAATCCAATTAAATTCCAATTAACACAACTCGATTATTTTAATTTAAGCTAACCTCATTCCAAATCAACCTAATCCTCCTTTACTTAACCAGATTTAAGCTCTAAAACAAATCCAATTAATTTTAATTTATTACATGCCACTTACACTCAAAGCTAATTTTATTTCATACCAAACCTACCTAAGTCAACACCTAGTTAACTTTTAACCTTAAGTTAACTCTAATAAGATATGATGGGAAACACTAGAAAATCTGTTCTTTATAACTCATGTGTGAATTCTTGCAGAACAAAATTTTTTTCGAAAATGGATTTAAGTTGCCCTCATAGTCGATCAAACAAAGTTTGATCGACGCATTTAGATCATTGGGCTCTTGTGTTTGGTTTTCAGGATCCAAGAAAAGACAACAATTTAATTATAGCGGAAACATTAAATTATACCTTTTCTTCGGGATGTCTAGAAGGAGGTGGATGACCCCTCGATCTTCTGCTATATATCCTCTCCTCTCCTCGAACGTTGTGTGGACAACGATCCTTCGAGAATACTCCACCAAAAGCTCTTCTCTCCGATGGCAATCAAGCAATGAACCAAGCCTTCCTTTCCTTCACCTTTTCTTCTCCTTTCTTCTTGATCTTGGCCGCCGGCCCTAAGGGGAACAAAGGGCTGGGAACGTCGGCCACAAGGAAGCAAGGGGAAGGCTAGGGAGGCGCCGACCCTAAGGGAACAAAGGGGGAGAGATGCGCCGGCCCTAAAGAGGAAGGAAGAAGAAGAGAGGTGGCGGCAACAATGAAGAGAGGAAACTCCTTGGTGCCGCCGGCCCTAGGGGAGGAGGAAAAACTATTGTTGTGTGCTCGTTGCCTCCCCTAAACCCCTCTTTATATAGCTATGCCATCTAGGAATTTTAAGAAAAAGTCTAACAAATTTTATAAGATTTAATTAGAACAAATCTAATAAAATCTTATGGATAAGATTTGTTATCTTTTTAATAAGTTTCCATTATATTAATTTTGTTCTTATTTTTAACAAAATCTTTTAATTATATCTCGCTAATTTTTAACGAGATTCCATAATTAATATTTTATTAATTTAACAAAATTAATTCATAAAATTTTATAATAAAATTTTGTACGAGAAGAGACGAAATTTCTTAGCAGAAATTCTTTTAAAAAATTTCTTAATTTTTATCAAGATTTTTTCCGAAAAAATTCTTAATAAAATTTTAGAAATTTTTTTTATAAATAGAATTTCCTATCATAGAATAAATTTCTCACAGAAAGAATTCTTCCAGAATTTTTCGGAGGTCTTCCAGAATTCTTCCGGAGGTCTAGAATTCTTCCGAAGGTCTCCAAAGGTCTTCGATAATTCTTCCGTCTCCAAAGGTCTTCGAGAATTCGAAGGTCTCCTAGAATTCTTCCAGAGGTCTCCCGAGGTCTTCAAGAATTCTTCCGAAGGTCTCCAAGAGGTCTTCTTCCGAAGGTCTCCATGAATTCTTCCTGAGGTGGATTCAAGGATTTCCAGAGGCTACAGTAGGGACCTAGAGGAGGAATTGATTTTGGTCTCCTGATGGGCTTGAGCTTCCCATGTTCTTCCTGAACACACAGCTTAAGTCCATCAATAATAACTCATTCCACTAGAGAGTTATTATTGCACTACTGCACCAATCCCATATTACAATATGGGCTCCTTCTTACTATAAGTACATTAATCTCCCCTGTGTTTAAGATATCGTATGTCCATTAATTAAATGAGTTACTGACAACTCGAATTTAATTAACTTCTAATCCAAGAGTAGTACCACTCAAACTTATTATCATGCGGACAAAATCCTTATGGCTCAAATCGGACCATAATTTGAGGCAACTCGGTGAATTTTGGCTCAACCGCGAGTCAAATCAAGTCAAATTTGCCAAATTGATCAAGCCAACATGGAGGACATGACTTAGATAGAGCCCGATCAAAATCCCTAAATTTTTTGGAAATCCTAGACTGCCCTAAAGCCTAGATCAAGCTCGGACCGTTGGATCAGAATCGGACGGCTGAGATCAATCGATTTAATCAAGGTATAAAACCAAGGCCTTAATCGGGTGAACAGTGGCTGCGCCACTGTTCATCGTCGTCCCCGCAGACGACCCCTGTTGAGCGACCGTAACTCCCAGGCATAGCCCCGTCCACCCAAACCGAATTCCATTGCAATCCTTGTTCCTCGAGGAGTCTAACGCCGGCCGATTGGGTATTTTCCGGCGACTGGAAGGGCGCGACGGAGAGGGTTTCGCCGGCGCATCAAGCCCTGTTTCCACGTTTTCTGCGGCCTTCTGCATCATCCGCGCCTGCGCTTCTCTGGGGGGTTCTCCTTGGATCGCAGAGCTCGCCTGTATCACCAGAAACACCGTCGGAGCAAGAAGAAGCTGAGGATTCCAGAATTGCCACCGAAACCAGCTCGTGCAAGCACTGTTTTGTTCGGAGAGGGTTTTTCCGGGCTTTTCAGAGGTTAGGCAACGAGTAAACGCTCAAGAGATCGGTGTGGAAGACTCCAATTGGATTCAACAGCTTGTTTGACACCAAGCTAAGGAGAAGCAATCGGAAGAAGGGAAGGAGGATGTTTACTACTCTCATTCTTCATTTCTGATTTCTGTTCTTGCTGATTTCTGAACATTTCATGTTTTATTGCATTTTTAGTTTACCATTCGTCAGCTAAACTCTTGAATTACTTCATGTTGTTGATTCCTATTGTTAGTTAAATTTGGTTTGGTTTAATCTAGTGTTTTTAAATTCTAGCTTCGATTTCTTGTTTGATTTGAGTTTGTTGCACTTTCTGTATCAATCTCCTCAGCTTAGCCCTTCATGCACTGTTCGGTGCCAATGGTACTGTTCAGTGCCGGTTTTGGTATTTAATTTCAGTGACCAAGGTCGGGTGAGGTTAACTAGTGATTGGTATTAGCATTGTTTAGTTTCATGGAATGTTAGGTTGAGTCTTCAGATGAAGTGCAACAATTTGTTAGCATTGAAGTAACAATTTGTCACACTAGTCTAGTTTTGTTTCTTTCCTTTGCTCTAGCTATATTGCATGTTTCTTGCTTTTTCGAATTCTATTAGAATTCTAAGTCATTTATTTGATTTCAAGTTCATATTTCATACATTCCAAAAACACCAAAACCCCATTTTTATTAAGAAAACCCCAAAAAGAAACGACACACAAGCTTGATTTAAATCAATTTTCTACTAGTCCTTGGAAAAACACGACTCGAGGCCCCTATACTTGCTTGCTTGTATTTATCGTGGGTTTTTGATATATTTAAATTCTAATTTGCAACCCTACTCGTGACATATCATTGCAAATCTAGGGTTGTCAAATTTTGGCGTCGTTGCCGGGGAATCACTAAGACAAATTATTTGAATTGAGCTTATGAATAATTTCTTTTTCTTGTTACTTGGATCATTGTTGGTTTCAAAAGCTGGATGGAATTCATTTTATCAACAACCATCTTCTCTACAATTTGAACAATAAAATTTTTATTTGCAGGAGCCATGTCAAGGTTTTCAACATGTGGATCATCAATTTCAACCTCAAAATCAGAATTTTCAGAGTGGGCATCATTCACAATCTCAATTCAACAATTTTCATCAA
>NW_027435217.1:0-4422 GCF_044706935.1 Curcuma longa
TAAAACTATTATTTGTATATATTAGTTAATATATATGTCAATTAGCTAGTTGTCAATTAGCCAAATTATAATTTCCTTAGAAAAATTCCTACTCAGCACCTTAGATAAATTCCTAGTTTGTATATAAATATACCTCATCTTCAATAAAGAGATTAAATATTCTTTTTACCTTGATTAACATGGTATTAGAGCACCTTTGAAATTAGAGATTCAAAATTAGGGCTCCATCTCAGCCACTTCTTCCTCTCACGTACGTGAGACGACGCTCCTTTTTCACGTACTTGTGACGGCGTTGCTTCTCGTTGCAGAAGTCAATACGCGCCTCCGACTCCGGTGTTGACCAAATCCCGACCCCTGCGACCCAGCCTTCTTCAGATTCATCCTTGACGCCCTCGATCGCGACAAGGTACGTTACGGTGATCTAACCCTAGACTCCTTCCTTCCCCCTTCGCCGATCTCAGCGTCTCCATCACCGCCTCTAACCCTGCTTTCTCTTCCCCTTCCGTCGCCCTGCTTTCCTCAATGTGAGCAGCACCTATGCGAGACTGCAGATTGCGTCGTTCAGTGCATTGAGCAACCGACGTCGTATTGATTTCCTAGACGTCGTGAGTTCTCCTTGGACGTGGTTTCCTACACCACTGGCGAGCCTCCGCATGATAGCAGCCGACGCTAATATTGTTTTGGGCTTCCTTCTCCAGCGCATGGATTTGTCTGTATTTGTCAGATTCTTCTCTTATTTGACTTTCTTTGGGATAATATCTTATGGTTGAAAATAAGTCTTCTATGGTGACGGATGTGGTGCCTGTGATATCTAAAATCACGGACTATAAGCTAAATGATTCAAATTATTTGGATTGGAGTAAGACTATTCGTCTTTATCTATGAAATATTGACTTTGACTGATGACCCTCCTCAAGATGATTCAAAGCAAATATGGATTAGAGAGGCTACTCGCTTATTCCGTCAGATTCAGAATTGTATTGATAGTGAGATAATTGGTTTAATCAATCATTGTGAATTTATTAAAGAACTGAAAGATTACTTGGAATTTATGTACTCTAAAAAAGGGAATCTCTTCCACATGTATAAGGTTTGCAAAGCATTTTACCATGCAGAAAAACAAGATCAGCCTCTGATCAATTATTTTATGGCGTTTAAGAAGACATATGAGGAGCTTAATATGTTGTTGCCCTTTAGCTCTGATGTGAAGGTTCAACAGATGCAACAAGAGCATATGGCTCTCATGGGCTTCATCACCGATCTATCTCCTGACTTTGAGTCTGCTAAGTCATAGCTCTCTCAGGTTCTGAGGTCTTCTCTTTACAAAATGTATTTAGTGATGTTCTTCGTACAGAAAGTACTGCACTCATTCCGCTTAATGGTGTTTTAATAGTCAGAATATTAATTATGTGCTTAGAAGATCAATTAGTCACACTGGAAACAAAGTAGGTGGCTCATAGGACTTTGATACTTGAACGTCGAATTTGGGTGGTATTATGCGCGACTACTGTCGTAAGCCAGGTCATATGAAGTTTGAGTGTAGAACGCTTCGGTACAAAAATCAACAAAAACTCTTGGCTAATATTGCATCCACTAATGATGTCTTTGATAAATCAATTTTTATCTTTGCAGATGAATTTGCCAAGTTATCAAAATATCAAGAATCACTCAAGTCTTCATTTCCCTCTATCACTGCTATTATTCGACTCAGGTAGACAAAACACATGTTTCTTTCCTCATCCTCCAAATAGATCATTAGTTTTGGTGCCATGGATTATATGATAGGTAATTCCAATATCTTTTATACTTTTCAATCCAAGACTAACACTCCTTCTGTTACTTAACTGATGGGTCTCCATCTTATGTTTATGTGTCTGACACATCAATCATATCTCTTTTGCTTCCTCTGTCCTTTGTCTTACATTTACCTAATGTATCATTTAATTTACTCTCTGTCAGTCAACTAACTCGTAATCTTAATTGTTGCATCTCATTTTTTTTATCATTGTTTATTTCAGAATCTTTTGACGAAGAAGATTATTAGTAAAGGACATGAATATGGAGGCCTCTATATTCTTGACACACTGCTTCCAAAATTCTTTTGCTTGCTCAAGTGTCACTTTTTCTTTGAAGGTTCATTGTAGGTTGGGACATCCATCTCTCCCTTTGCTCAAAAAACTTTATCCACAATATGGTAAGGTGTCTTCATTAAATTGTGAGTTGTGTCAGGTTGCAAAACATCATCGTCTTAGTTCGAGTCCTAAAGTAAATAAACGTGTTACTATTCTTTTTGAATTAGTTCATTCTGATATTTGGGGTCCTTGTCATATTTTATCTAAACCTGATTTTAGATATTTTGTTATTTTTATGGATGATTATTCTGGTGTAACTTGGTTATACTTAATGAAAAGTCATTCTGAATTATTTTATCTATTTTGTGCATTTTGTGTTGAGATTAAAACTCAGTTCAATATGTTCATCCGTACTTTACGAAATGATAATGTCAAGGAATATACGTCCAATCTATTCCAATCTTATATGAGTCAGAATTACATGCTTCATGAAACCTCTTGTGTTGATACTCATCCTAAAATGGTGTGGTTGAACGTAAAAATAAACATCTTCTTGAAACTGCACAGACCCTTTTATTTCAATTGAATATTCCTAAACTTTTTTAGGTTGATGCAGTTTTTACAGTATATTTTCTCATTAACCGCATATCATTCTCTGTTTCTTCATGGTGAGGACCCTTATAAAATCCTTTTTCCCAATATGTCGTTTCTTGTTAACCCTAGGATATTTGGTAGCACCTATTTTGTTCGGGATGTTCGTCCACATGCCACTAAATTAGATCCCAAGTCTTTGAAATGTATCTTCTTTGGTTATTCTCGTCTTCAAAAAGATTATAGATATTATTGTCTCAGTTTTAACAAATATCTTATCTCAATTGATATTACTTCGTGAAAGACACACCTTCTTTACTGTCCTTACCTATTCCCGATTCATTAGAAGGAGGAGGAGGATTTGTTGGTGTATTCTATCACATCCTTTGCACCCGTACCGGAACCAACTCCTGTCTTATGTTATTCAAGTCTACTCTGGTGTCAATCTCTTGATTCATGTCCTACTTCCTGTCCTCACCTATTCCGACTCGTCAAAGGGAGGAGGATTTGTTGGTGCATTCTATCACATCCTCCGCACCCGTCCCGGAACCGGCTCCTGTCAAGTCTCATGTTATTCAAGTCTTACTAGGCGTCAACCTCTTGATTCATGTCCTGCACCTACTACTTCGTCATCAAATCCAGTCCCGAGTGATGATCTTCCTATTGTGTTACGTAAAAGTAAACGCCAGTGTACTTATTCTATTTCTTTTGTTTCTTATAACGGCTTGTTGTCTTCCTCTTATTGTTTTGTTGCTTCACTGGACTTTATCTCTATTCTTAAAACTGTCCGTGAGATCATATCTCATTCTAGTTCCCTGATGCAATGATAGAGGAAATGAATGCTTTAGATGACAATGACACTTGAGATTTAGTCAATCTACCTTCAGGAAAATGAGTTTTGGATGTAAATGGGTATTCATAGTTAAAGTCAATTCAGATGGGTTAGCTATTAGATTAAAAGTCCATCTTGTTACTAGGACTATGCTCGGACCTATGATTTGGATTATTCCGACATTTTTTCTCCTGTTATAAAGTTGACATATATTCGATTGTTTATTTCAATGGTTGTTATTCATCATTGACTTTTACATCAACTTAATATCAAGAATGTTTTTCTTCATAATGATCTTCAGGAGGAGGTGTATATGGAACAACCTCCTGATTTTCTTGCTCAGGGGCAGTTAGGGCGAGTTTGTCGTCTTCGAAAATCTTTGTATGAGTTTGTCGTCTTCGAAAGTCTTTGTATAGGTTGAAACAATCCTTGTGCTTGGTTTGAAAAATTTAGTCAAATTGTTGAAAAATTTAGTATGATGAAAAACAAGTTTAACCGTTCTGTATTCTATAAGCAATCACGAGCTGATATCATTTTGTTATTTATGTATGTGGATGATATTGTTATCATTAAAAGCGATACTACGGGAATCTCATCTCATAAATCTTTCAGTCATACTCAGGTTCACATGAAAGACTTGGAGTGCTAAAGTATTTCTTAAGAGTTGAAGTTATGAGGAGTAAAAAAAGTATATCTATCTTAGAAAAAATATGTCCTCGGCCTAATAACTAAGATAGGAAAATTGGGAGCAAAGCCTTGTAGTGCTCCAATGACCCAGAACATACACTTCACAGGAGATAGGGAACTATTTAAACATCCTAAAAGATATTGAATGTTGGTTGGGAAGTTGAATTACCTTATCGTGACTCATCCAAATATTGCATATTCAGTTAGTGTTATTAGTCAGTTTATGTCATTTCCAACAAT
>NW_027435218.1:0-2517 GCF_044706935.1 Curcuma longa
CCAAAGACAACGGTTTTTAGCAAAAGCGTTGTCATATTCCAATTAGCAACCGTTTCTAGTCAAAAGCGTTGTCTTTTGAAATCAAAATACAACGTTTGTTCAGAAGCCGTTGTGCCTATTAGCGTTTATTTTGGTACTAACCACAACACTTTACAAAATCGTTGTCGAAAACGTTGTCTTTTAGCGGGTTTTTTTGCCAAAAGACAACACTTTTAAAAGTATTGTTGTTTAGGGTTGTCGTTGAGGGTTTATATCCAAGTTTTTTATCGGGCGAGTCCGCGCTTTCCTTCATACTCAGGGAAGTCGATTGATGTTATTCTAATTTAATAGAATTCTTGTAAATCAACTTGCGGAGTCCATTGATAAAATAATCTTACCATATTTATCTAATATAATATCTAACTTGTATATTTTAGAGATTGATTTTTAAAATATATATAAATTATACTTTAAATTTATTCGATAGATAATTCAAGAGAGGACGATTCACCTTCCGAATTAATCGGGTGAAGTTCATGTACTTAAATTATTACAAATATAAATATAACTTAAATTATAATTATAAAATTATAAAAAAATACTGTGATATACAATTATGTATCATTTAATTTGTAACGTTGTTTTGCGCAGTAAGGATCGAGGATCTCGTAGCCCTAGAGCGTGAGAAAGGGGGAATAGACACCGCTGAGCATCCCACGCTGCCGCGGAGCACAGCCGCGTCGCCGGCGCCGCTCACGATTTCGCCGGAGCGCCGCAGCAGCAAAGTCTTCGAGGATCTCGTTGGAGCCCTAGAGCTCGTGAGAAACTGAACGATGGATTGATGGAGCAGGGGGAATAGACACCGCTGAGCATCCCACGCTGCCGCCGAGCACAGCCGCGTCGCCGGCGCCGCTCACGATTTCGCCGGAGCCCCGCAGCCGCAAAGTCTTCTCCCTATTCGACAAAACACCTTAACGCCGAACCCCCTTCGTTCGCCGTGGCCTCTAGACACCGGATCGCCTTCGACAATAGCAAACCCTCGCAACCTCATGTGAAGCTTTCCCCTCTCTGATCTCCAAGAGTCGCCGCCTCCTGTCCCAGCGACCTTGCTACTGCTCTTGTCCGCATCCAGCTGTCCACTGCCGCCAGCAGCCGAGAGAAAGTGTGTCGAATTGGAGCTTCCCTTCTCTTCTTCAGCAGCCGGTGAATTCGTGTTGGTAAGGTCGCCTTCCCTTGTATAAGTGCTTGGTTCTTTAGGTAATATGGAATTTTCTTGTGACGGATAGTATTCAATTTTCTCTTTTTTCATACTAGTGAATTGAGTGAACTGAAGAAATTTGTGAAACAAGAATGCTGCAGCCAAAACCTTCAAAATAAGAACAGAAGGAATCTGAGAAGCAAGAATGCTGCAACCAACATCTTCAAATTTGAGTTTATGCTCTAGATGGACCTTCATCATATGCGTACCATTTCATTTCTGACATTCTGTTATGCTGCAATAATATCGAAGATCCTTCCAGAACCAAGAAATTCAATTTTGTTCTCTATTCGAAATGACTGGTAACTTAACTGTCTTTTTTTTTAGATATGTCAAAATGGAATACAGTTGAAAATCATACTAGTAGTCTGCTGCATTCCTAATTCTTGTCACTATATATTTTTGAATCAAAATAGCCTTTTTGTTTAACTAGTAGTCATATTCATTTTGTTTTGTCTGCTGCATTCCTAATTCTTTAATTACTAAATTGGTTCTTTTATGAAAATGTTAGAGAGGTGTCAAGGAGGATCTATAAATGTTTCAAGAGGATGATTGTATATTAATCCCCTTTCTTTTTTAAGAGTGCTGCAAGTGTTAGGTAATGTTTAACAAGTATTAGAATTGTAGCATACAGTTGAAAATCATAGAGCTGGAGCTTGGAAGAGGTTCTTCACCCTTATTAAGATGCATCGTTACCTACTATATTGTTGAACACCCCACACAAATAAGGTTAGTTTTTTTGGTTTTCTAATGAAAGTTACACTTCTTTGATAATTATTTGCTGCCTAGACTATTTTGATCAAACAAGTGCTAATGAAGTTAATTCTTTTCTACTAAAATTTATGGTAGCTCATATTTTATTATCGTATGTAGGGCCTTAAGATTGTTTAATTCAAACAAGGGAAGGAAAGGTCGGAAAAAATCAGTGTGGGAAATACTACAAGTATGTGTTATTATGTTTGATATGGTCTTGATATGTGTATTTGTCTTTTAACTGATAGTGGAGTCCAATTACCACAGGCTCCTCGGCAACCAGATAGGAAACAATGTGGTTATTATGTGATGAGATTTATGAGACAGATTATTGCAGAAATTGAAACTATTGAAAGAGATGGACTACGATCAATAGTACTTGTTCAAATCATTTATCATTTTGCAAAGTCAGTGTTGATTGTTTTTCCAATTAACTTAATCTATATGTGTGTTCATATTTTAAGGCAGCTGAGTACACTCGGGCAGAAATTGATGAGGTGCGTTCCGAGGTGGCAGACTGTATACAA
>NW_027435219.1:0-4238 GCF_044706935.1 Curcuma longa
ATCCCACCTTAATCAACTGATCAAACAGGACAACAACAATTCACCCAATTCAAAACCTAACAGTTAACGAAAATCCTACAAGATTAGTGATCAAGAAATAGCTTAACCGGATTTAAACCTTACCTCCAAATGGATTCAACCTCTAGGTTTTCCTTGCCCTAAACCTTAGATTCTCCTTGACTCAGCTCCTTTGATTCCACAGGACAACACCTGAACAATTCAAGAAACCAAGAACCCTTTAATCGAACAGTAATCCAACCATCTGACAGATCCAAATTGGATTCTACCAAATAACCCAAATCGAATCAAGCCTACTTACCTCAGCTATATCCGTCCCTTCTTGTTGCCCAAGATCCAACTCATCAGATCCAAGCAACGAGGAGTACGTGCTCCAACCTCCTCTTCTTGACGAAGCCGCCGTCCGACCAGATCCAAGATCCAATCCTCCTCTTGGCTGGAATCAAAGCAATGAAGAGAAATCTGAGATTCAATCCCTAATCAACAACACAAACCTCTAAACGATCAACGAAATCCAATTGAGATCAAACCCCTTACCGATCACCCCCCTCAGCTCTCGCTTTCGTCGCTTCACGCCAATCGCCGATTGCTGCCCGAATGCACCACCTCTAGCCATGGATCGAGCTCAAAGATGAAATCCCTTGACTCCCAGTGGCTTCTCTCGTCGTCGGTTCCGGCTTGGGCAGGAGACGTTGTGCGTCGGCGAAGATCAAGAAGAGAATAGGGGAAGGCAACGCGTCACGGCGGGAAGGTGGTAAAGGCAATCTGCGATCGAGAGGAGATGGAGGTGGTGTTGGGCAGCGAGGTGGAGTGGAGAGGAAGAAGAAGAAGGTGTGGCTGGAGAGGGCTTCGGCGCATGTGGGAGCAGGAAGAAGAGTTCGGTGACGAAGGAAAAGAAGAGGAAGCGGATTTACGTTTTAATGAGGAACACACAGTAACCTGAACCGGTTAAACCGAAATCGGCACCATTAAACCAAGTTTACTGGGCTAAACCCAATTAAACCTAGGGTTTATTAAGACGACTGAACTGGTTACTGTAGCAAACCAGGTTAAACTTTGGTTTGCTTGGTTCACTAACCAAACAACCTCTGATTTGATCCAAACCAGTTTTGTTGGATTTGTCTTCGCAAGACGAATCTTCTCATCCCCTTTATTTTATCATAATCTATTTACTCACAAATCAAACCAAGTTGGTTCAATTTGGTTCAACCCGAATTGTTAGGTTCACTAACCAAACAATTTCAGATTGGACCTAACTTGGTTTCATTGAACTCGTCTCTAGAGACGAGTTCCCTTCTCCAATTTCATGAAATTTTTGGTATCTTACAGAACCTCTTTCTCATTATAAATTTCATCTCCTCCCATATGTCAATAGGTCTCACTTTGTTTCTTCTCCTGCTTAAAATAATTTGATTCCACCAAATAATAGCATAATCAATAAATTCAACAGCAGCAAGTTTTACTTTTTTTCAGAGTAGTTGTGACAATCAAACACTAATTCCACTTTCTTTTCCCACTCTAAATATAAATCTAGATCACTTTTGCCTTGAAATGAAGGAATCTTCATCTTGATATTACCCAAGTTTCTATCAACATATTCATTTGCCCTTCCTCTTCTTCCACCAATTCTAACATGACCAGATCTGCCACTAGAAGCTCTATCATCAATGTCCTCAGAAATGTCATCATCATCATTGTCATCACGGTTTTACTGCCTTGCACTTTGTGTAGGAACTCTACTAATTTGATGATTTTATAGTCCAGTAATTAGAGCATCTTGCCTCTCTCATCTGTTGAAGATTTGATTGAATCTGATTTCCATACGTTCCAAGTGTTGTCTTAAAGCACGTTGTTCAGGGTTTCTCTAGGTCTTGCTTCATCTCCACTTGTCGCCATTAAAGTAAGCTGTTGTCATTCAATCACTCAACTCACTAATGTTAGCTCTTTAAAGAACTTAGAATTGAGGCAATTCCCTGTAAGCATTCTTTGACTAATTGAAAAATTCCAAGAAAATTAGGATAAAAGATGGGAATTTAAGAAGAATGCAAATAGTAGAAAATTGAATTAAGTGCTGAAAGGAAATTTGCCAAAATTAAATCTAGACAAAACTTACTGGAATGCAGAATTGAAAGATAAAGATATTGGAAATAAAAGCTGAAAGAAAATTTGTCAGAACTTAATCTAGGCAAGTGCCAAAATTAAATCTCGGCAAAACTTGAAAGGAATGAAGAATTGAAAGATATTTGAAATAAGTGCTGAAAGAAAATTTGCCAGAACTTAATCTAGGCAAGTGCCAGAATTAAATCTAGGTAAAACTTGAAAGAAATGTGGAATTGAAAGATAAAGATAGCTGAAAGAAAATTTGCCAAAACTTAATCTAGCAAGTGTCAGAATTAAAGATAGGCAAAACTTGAAAGAAATGTGGAATTGAAAGATAAAGATAGCTGAAAGAAAATTTGTCAGAACTTAATATAGGCAAGCGCCAAAATTAAATCTAGGTAAAACTTGACAGAGAATGCATAATTGAAAGATAAAAATAGCTGAAAGGAAATTTGACAGAACTTAATCTAGGCAAGTGCCAGAATTAAATCAAGGCAAAACTTGATGGAAATGCAGAATTGAAAGATACTTGAAATAAGTGCTAAAAGAAAATTTACCAAAACTTAATCTAGGCAAGTGCCAGAATTAAATCCCGATAAAACTTGAAAGAAATACAGAATTGAAAGATAAAGATAGTAAAAAAAATGCAAGTATAGAAATAACAAGCTCTCTACACCCACCTTTTGTTGCTTCTTTTCTCTTACCTTTTTTTCTCTTTTTTTTTCAAAATTTCAACCTTCCTTTCTTTCCTTTTTTTGGCTGAAAGTAATTTTTTTTCTCTTTTTTTGGCCAAAATTTTTTTCTCTTTTTGGCTGAAAATAATTTATTTCTTCCTTTTTTTATAGCAACAAGTAAATAAGACTTACAAATATTGAAAAAAATACAAACAAAAAGTATCAAATGATGAACAAGATAGATAAAGTTTCAAGCACAAAAGAAAAGGATAACCAAATCGATTTAGAAAAGCCAAGGCTCTGATACCAACTGATGTGAACCCAAAGACAAAATCTCAAGAACCCACAAGAAATTGAAGAAAGAATGAAGGAAAGTCTAAATCGATAAGAATAATGAATAGAACCTCGACCCGATACTTAAGAAAGTCGAACATTGGTATAGATGAAGAGGGAAGGCACCACAACCTTGGGATGGAGGTTGATAAGTCTTGAACGCCACAAGGGGTTGCCTTGATAAGTTCTAGTTCAATGAAGAACCAACAAGTGAGAGTCTCACCATACTTTAGATTGAAAAATATGTCAAAGACGTTTTCCTTCCCCTTTTCTTTTGTCATATCATGCAGAGTTAACTGCTGTAGGTCTTTTGCCAAGTCCTTTGCCAGGCCCTCTTCATGAGATCTTCTTAAAGCTTCTAGCTCCGTCTGGAGTCTCTGAACTTCATACTGCAGATATGCTATGTAGTTAAGTAGCTCAGGAACTAAAGCAGTATTATCAAACCTTTGTGGTGGGCTTGCTTCCACCTTGATTTCCACTTCCAGGTAGTAATCTGCACAGAGTGTACATGTTATTAGCAAACATACCGTACAATGTCCTCTGACCCTCTGGCTTGTATTTCTACCGCAGAATTTACATTTAATGTACTGGGTAGATATTTCAGTATTAAACTCCCAAATGTGTGGGCACCGGAACTGCTCATCAGGTATTTCTACTTGCACTTGCCACCCATATTCCTTTCCTAGCAGAACAAACATAGTTTCTGGAATGATGTTGGTGGCTGAATTACAGTGTTGTTCTGTAGCCATCTCTCCTTCAAATACGCTGCATATAGCATCACTATCGCTTTCCTCTGGATCTACAGATACAACATCAAAGTCTTCGGGAACTCCAGCTCTTCAAGCATGGCTACTTGCTCCTTATTCCCAATTTTATTCCTGCATTCACGGGCAAAATGCCCTTCTTCACCACAAATAAAACATTTACATTTACGTATCGGGATCTGTCATTTTGGTATTTCTTTTTGATGACCCGGACGTGCATCTTATGTGGCTTTCCTTTATATGTTTGGACCTTTCTGAGCCCAAACCTCTTTCTCGGGTTGTTGTACATTACACCCGTTAATGGAATCTGTGAGCAAAACTGAAAGTCTTTAGCGCTCCTGTGTAAGGC
>NW_027435220.1:0-1287 GCF_044706935.1 Curcuma longa
TCAATGTTTATAGTATTTCTGATATTGTTGGAATGGGTCGTTATTGGCAGTAACTTTGGTCAAGAAGCGGAGCTAGACTTTTGGGCATCAATTGATCTGAGGTAAGTTTTCTTCTTGATTTGGTTAGGCCTTAAACTGGATAGAGATTTAGATTTAGGGATTCTGTTCATAGTTAGACTGATCGGTTGTGTGATATGAATTTTGTTAGGTTGTGCTATTGGATTTATTTGCTTGTGTTGATTTGGATTGTTATTGTTGAGTTGTTGTGAACTTGGTTAGGTTTTAGATCTGTTGGATTCTAACTGAGGATCCTAATTGGTCTTAAATTGGAATTTAGTTGTGGTTAGAGTTGTGTAATTAGGTTAGGTTGATTAGATAAAATTAAACTAACCTTTGATTTGATTAGGGTTCTATAGTATATCATTGCATTTATATGGTTTTATTCTTCTTGCAGGACCTGAGCGATTATAGAACTTTGCTTTTATACGAGGGTGTCTGGGGGTTCTATTATTTAACGTGTGAGATATCAGGTGGGTAATTTACTGTATTTGGTCAACACAGTTCTTTTCCATTTCTAGTGCATGATTCTTTGATAGTTCTTGTAGTTTGATACCTTGATTATATTCTTGACTGTTATTTGTATACTGCTTATGGTACTCATGTTCATACCATGCTTGACCTTATGACTGATGATCTTGGATTATTATTCTTGACTGTTATTTCTATCTTTGAGTATGACATCTGTGATCATTATTGGTATGGTTCTTTTCTTATGATACCTGAGATCATTATGACTTATAGTTACGCTTATTGATTAGTATGGTAGGTGTTGATTACTATAATTTGAGCATCTCATCACGATGCATGATAAACGATTGTAAATCCCAATGTTGTGGGTCTATCATGTTGGTAGATGACTTTTAGTGATATATCTATATAGGTGGTTATCATACCCTATTTCTATCGCGGTGATGGTGGTTGTATGACAATGTACGCAACCAAGTCGATGATTTACCTCGACATCGGATAGGGGTGGTACTCGGAGAGTACATGGTTGATACTTCGGGACTGAGTATCAAGGACAGATATCGGCCATAAAATATGTAGCTTTTCATGGCTACTTCTGGATTTGGATCACCGGACTACTTGATTGTAGGGTGCGGAGTACTGATTCCCCGATTTAGATCATCGGACTACTTTATTGGAGGGCGCGGAGTGCTGATCCCCCGATGCGAGACACCCTCAGACTCAGATGGTTGCTTGAGTGATGTAGCGAGTGTGGCAGCT
>NW_027435221.1:0-1589 GCF_044706935.1 Curcuma longa
AGTTAAATAGAAAAGATAGTAATCATGGATATATATCAATTAATAATAAAAAATTTATACTTACAACACGTGAACGCAGGAGTATGCGTAGGACCTTCACACCTCAAAGTAGAACCTGCACAATAAAATAATAACAATGTTATATTATATAACCAAGATAATTACTTAAACTATATTAAAAATAAATAAATTAAGATACACTAAACCTAACCCTAAACCCTAATCCTATTCAATAACCCAAACCCTAAATATCAATCACTAACACAAACCCTAAACCCTAATGTTATTCAATAACTCTAACCCTAAACATCAATCATTAACCATAACCCTATACCCTAATGTTATTCAATAACCCTAATCCTAAACATCAATCACTAACCCTAACCCTAACACTAAAATTAACCACTAATCTAATTAAACCCTAAAAACATAATCTAACCCTAACCCTAATGTAAACCCCCCCCCCACTGTGGCCGGCCAGCACCCACCAATGGCCGGCCAGCACCACACCAGAGGCTGGCCGCCGCCGGCCACACCAACGGCCGCCGCCGCCGGCCGTCACAACCGCCGCCGCCACCCCTGCGCGCGCCAACAGCACCACTGCAGCCAACGGGCCGCCGCCACACCAACGCCCGCCGCCCGCCGCCGGCCAGCAGCCGCAACCCTGCCGCTGCTGCCCGGAGAGCTCCAGCAATCCGGCCGACCACCCCTTTCCAGCCCCACAAGCGAAAAAGAATAGAGAAAACCGAAAAAACTTAGATCTTACCTTCGAGCAAGGAGCGATTTCGTCGCCGGAGGAGTTTGCCGTCGCCGGAGGAGTTAGAACTCGAGAAATCGCCGGAATCGCGAGGTGGGGGAGAAGGGGATCGGCGAGGTGGGGGAGAAAAATCGCGAGGTAGGGAGAAAAGGGGATCGGCGGAAACTTAACTTAGGGCTTTTTGCGACGAATAGTTATTCGTCGCACTTTTCGTCGCCAATTTGGCGACGAACACGCTGATTCGTCGCCAAATTGGCGACGAAAACATGATTCGTCGCCAAATTGGCGACGAATTCATGATTCGTCGCCAATTTAGCGACGAATCAGAGTTTTCGTCGCCAAATGAAGTGGGTCCCGTCTAGTAAGTTCTGGCGGGGTCGCCAAATTTAGCAACAAATAAACTTTTATCGCCATTTTTGTCGCAAAATTGGCGACAAAATAGTATTATTGTCGCTAAATTTGCGACAAATCTATTATTCGTCGCAAAATCAGCGACGAAAACATTAATTCGTCGCAAAATTTGTGACGAATTAGTTATTCGTCGCCAAATCAATTGGGTTCGGGAATTTTATTTTGGGGGAATCGCTAAATTTAGCGACGAACATATTATTTTGTCGGCAAATTACGACGAATAATTAAATTCGTCGCTAATTAGCGACGAATTTAGCGACAAATATAGGTCATCGCAATAGTTGCAACAAAAATATTTTTGTCGCAAATGTTGTTCCAAATTAGCAACAAATTCCTTTTTTGTCGCTAAAGTTGTCCCAATTTAGCGACGAATTTTATTTGTCGCAAAATTTTGTTGCTAATTACCCTTATTTTTGTAGTG
>NW_027435222.1:0-1613 GCF_044706935.1 Curcuma longa
TTCACCATTGATGCCCATAGAGTAGTTCGGGGGAAAGCTTGTAGCACATACCTCACTAGATCCCGACTTTCAATCTTTTCGCCAATGACATGGAGACCATTCACTATCTCCTTGAACCTTCCGTGCATTTGACTTATATTTTCATTTGTCCTCATTGAGAAAGATTGAAGTTGTCCCACTAGTAAGTCTCTTTTGGCACGCCTTATTTCTCTTGAACCCTCATTGAGTTCAATAAGCTTTTTCCCAGATTTCTTTGGCCAAGTTGAAAGGACCAACCTTGCTCAACTGTTCTTTAGATAGCCCCGCCATTGCAAGATTGTTGTGGCCTTCGTATTGGCTTGTGCCTTTTTGCATATCTTCTTTGTCCCGCAATCCGTTGTAGGTAGGGGTTTTCCAGACTCATCCTTTGGCTTTTCGAATCCATCTATGATACTAAACCAGTTATCAATATTATTCATTAAGTAATACTCCATCCTACCTCTCCAATAAGCTATGTCGTTGCCATCGAAGTAGGGTGGTCGGGCGGTGCTGTATCCCTCTTGAAACGCCATTGAATTCTTCCGGTTGAATGTTACTTCTCGCGAAAGGAACCTCGCTCGATACCACTTGTTAGGATCGAGACGTTCACTAGAGGGGGTGAATAGCTTCTTTCGATTTTCTCTGCGAGTTTGTTAGCGGAAGCAAAGAGATAAAGATAGATTACAAAGAAACAAACGCTAACCCAGTTGATTTACTTGGTATCCACCTCAACGAGATGACTAATCCAAGAGGTATGCACACAACACAGTCAATCACTCCACTATATCAAAAATCTCCTTCTCGAATCACACTTTGAAGGTGGAGAAACTCTTACAAATCAATCTCTTCCTTTCACAAGATGTGTAGTAAAGTTTAGAGGAAGAGGAATATGAAAAACAAGTATTGGAGTTCGTGCAAGAAGATAGAAGAATGAATCACATCTTCTCCAATCGTCAAACTGCATTTTTATAGAATTCCGTGCATTAGTCGACTACTCCTAAGGCCAGTCAACTAATGGACTTCAAACGGCTCTTTAATATGCATTTAATGTGCTAGTTGTTACCCAACGGTAGTCTATCAATCGACTGCCGACCAGTCGACTGCTCACTCGACTGATTTTTTTGTCCGCTTTGGTGTGCTTCTGATCAATCATCAGTCGATTGGCAAACTGATCAGTCGACTGGTCTATCAGTCGACTGGTGAAATAATCAGTCGACTGGTCAGTCAGTCGACTGGTGAACTGGTCAGTCAACTGATAAAGCTGAAACTTCCTTTTCAGCTTCTTCTTCAGCCCTTAGCCTTGACACAAGCCTTCAAACGCCTTCCACAAATCTCGTGCCCTTCCTTGCACTAGTTTGAGACGTTTCCCTCAGTTTCGTCGTGCTAAGTCTTCCTTTGCCAAGAGACCGCGCCTCCGGGACTTCATCCTTTGCCAAGAGGTCGCACGCCTCCAGGACTTCACCTTTTGCCAAGACTTCATTCCTAGACTTTCCTGTGAACTCAATTCACACACGTTAGATCACCAACATTGCCTAATTTAAACTGATTCAGCCAAACATCAAAAATCCAAATCACTTGGGCAAAACTGCCCCAAC
>NW_027435223.1:0-29450 GCF_044706935.1 Curcuma longa
TGCAAATCAATTTCCAATGAAAATTTTCATTAATTTTTTGTGGCAAAAAGCTTTGATATGTCTTTCTAGTGATGGTGACAAACTTAAAGTGGCCAAAATCTTCAGTTTTTAAAACCTACAGATTTTCAAGTCAGCTTGCACCATAAAATAATTTATTAGCCGATTATGCAATCAACTTATAGTGAAAATTTTCATCAAAATTAGCTTCTTTGGATAAAAGTATATTTTGCTTCTTTCTAGTGCTGCCAAAAAGTTCAAAGTGGCAAAATTCTTTCATTTTAAAACCATAAACTGATTTGCATAATGAATTGTGGTACATTATGTCACATGCAATGCACCTAACTATTAACTCCATTAGTAGTTGATGGAGGAGACCCATTTTGCAAGGGTTTAAAATCTGAGACGTAAAATGACAAGTTTGAATGTGTTGAGACATTTTGAATTTCTCTAAACAGTGGAACTAAATCACAAGTGGCATGTATAAGATAAAATTCTTAATAAAGCATAACATACATAAAAATATAACTATCAAACAGAATATCTAATTCGAACTTCTCACTACAACAACAACAGTCAAGCCTTATCCCACTAGGTGATGTCAGTTATATGGATCCTTCTACGCCACTGAACTCTATCCCCTACTATAACATTATCTATATTTAAATAAATTTTATCTTATTTTATCGTTACTAACCAACTCTTCTTTAGTATTCCTTGTTTAATATGTGTATTTGTCCTAGTTTCACATCGTCTAACTAGAACATATATTCACCGTCTAAGTACATATCCATATCATCTTAAACGTGTCTTCCGGAGTTTTCTATCAATAGGTGTAACTTCGAATTTCTTTCTAATGTTCTCATTTTTTATCATGCCAATCTTTGTATGTCTGCACATCCAACGTAATATCCTTATCTCTACGACTTTTATCTTCTACTTGTGTGCTCAAGTCATAACTCAATATTTAGCTTCATGTAACATAACAAATCTAATTGCAATTTTGTAAAACTTCATTTTAAGTTTTAAAGGTACTTTACAATCACATTGAACTTCTCACTAATTAATTGTAATTTGAATAATTACATATTCACAATAAATGAGCACTCCAATAATTTGTCACTACAAGAGATGTACCAACATTTTGCAAATATTTAAATGATTTAAAGAAATCTATGGCAAATAATAGACAAAATTCAATTTAATTGATGGTGAGGCAAATAAAAGCATGAATTCATAACTAGAAATACAGAAACCTTATTAAATGTTTGAGGCAGAGCTACATGTAAAAAGAAAATAAGGATATAAAGTAGCTTTTAAAATTAATTGAAAAAAAAAAAAGTAAATAGACTACAACCCATCTGATACTTTTATCTAACTTTCCCTTAAATTGGACAATAGACATACTCATATTAAGTTAGTTACATAATCTAGAAAAGGTCGAACAAAAAAGAAAAAGATAAACTATGACATTTAACAATGATTAAAAAAAACAGCAAAGAAAACAATACTAGTGCAGCAGTATGAAGACATGAGGCACTAGATAGATGTTGAAGACCCCCACCCAACCACATGATTCTAGTTTTCAAGGATGGATAATAATTGGTGCAAGGTTGCAGAGTGATATAGATAGGTTAGAGTTCTAGCATTTACCTTTGAACGAAGAGTTAGTATCCATCAAGAGATAGAGTAAAATCCAATATTACTCTAAGAGACGAAGATATGAGAGAGACTAATAAAATTCAAACATATACTCAAAAGAAAGAGGATACTAAAAAGAAACAAAGACTACTAATGTAACTTTTTGAAGTTGCTATCAACAAAAAGGGTGTTACAAAGGTAAAATTACCATTTCAATCATCCACTCTAAGAACAATGAAATGTTGATAGCAAACTTAATTTTTGGTCATTTACTTGAATAGGGAGTAGATTTTAGAAATAACAGATTATAATTAATCTCATCTTATATACAACAACAACCAAGTCATTAACCCACTAAGTGAAATCGACTATATGGATCATCCTACGTCATTGAGCTCAATCCCCTACAATATCAATGAATTTTATGTTATTTTATCGTTACTAACTAAGTCTTCTTTACTCCTTTTATTCCTCTATTAATGTGCATATTTATCATGCTCTTACATCACTTAACTAGAATATTTATTAAACGTCTAAGTATGTGTCTGTACCATCTAAAACTCTCTAATGTTCTTGATGTCTATGTTAAATCATATACAAAAATATGTGAAAACAAAAAAGATTGTAAATGTCATATATTACAAGGTCTAAATAGAAACTTTAGATTATAATAAACATATATAGAGGGGGTTATGATATGTTAAAAAGCACAATAATCTTTCCTTTAATAACTCTAACTAGGTATCAAAATCATGATTCACATCTCCATTCTCCAACGAACACCAATAGCCCTAGCAAAAAATATATCCAAGCAACTGCCCAGCTCTCCTCTAACTACCTCTAGTGTCTTCCCCGTACAATTCCTCTCCTACACTTGCCACACACGCTTGCATCCTCTCAAACTCTCATGTATTAGTCATATGATTCCTCTTTTTTGGTTGCAAACGAACGCCTTTGCTTCAAATCATTATTGACATCAACCCCAATAGCGCTTCAAATCACGACACACAAGTTGTGACTAAAGGGCACGATTACCCTGAGGTTACTACCTCCAAATCATGATTAATGACTACCATCAACCTTCACGTCTAGAAACCAACCTCATCTCCGCACACTAGTGCAACTACAACCTTCAAAGTGTGATACTTTTCTCTGCTATTAGTGTGTGTACATTGTCACTACCATAGTTGTTAGAATCATACAATTCACAATTCATATTGTATGATATGTAATGATTCACATGTAAAAATAATATAGTTCTTATATATCAATCAAAAAAGAAAACAACCTTGCCAATTCACTTCAGTTCAATATAATTTAACATAAATCTTATCCTATACAATTCTAGAAAGAAAAATATATTGACTAATTGAAAGTAAAATCTAATACATTAAATACTGCATCAAGAATTTGGGTAAAGAGAAGTGCATCAGAAAATAATAACTAAAAAAAAAGAGGTTGGATTTGAGGGATGACCTCTTTGCCGTGGTGGAGGCATTCGAAGTAGTCCTCCCGGAGGAGAGCGCACTCCTTTGGCACCCGGCAGCGCGACATGCACTCGCTGAAGTCGTTCCAGAAGTCATAGCACCGGCCCTTGTTCCCCGTTATGCCCCATCCCGACGCCATCTCGCACTTGATTCCTTGCTCTCGCCCTTCGAATCGATATGATCTGAGAAATAAAAGAAATTGGGATCTGCCTGCGGAGATGAAGCAAGCCTGTGGCTGTGCGTCCGACGGCACCATCAAAATTGGGTGAGACCTAAAAATTTATGTATTAGGCCCAGCCCAATTTCCATATTAATCTGGGCCCAATACTCACATACATTATTACATTAAATTAAATTTAGGGATAATTGTTATGTTTTTGATTGATTAATAACAACCTTTAATTTTAACAAAATTAAAATAGGTATATATATAATCTTGGGTATCTTCTTTCATTTACGTTCGGTTTGAATAGGGTAAGGAGAAGGTTCATTAATGTAAGAGAAAGAAAAAGAAAGAAAGAGATGTAAAATATTTATTTATGTTCTCCTCCTTTGGAAGGAAGAGAAAGTTAATTAATCTAAATATATATTATTCTATTTGAGAATGGAAAAGGAATAAAAGTTAAATATATAAATTATAAAAATATTTTTATTTTTTAAATTAGACAATGATTCTATTTTTTATAATATTAATATTTATTTTATAAATAAATAAAAATTAAAATCAAATAAGAGAAGAATAATACCAAGAACTTGTAGTGAAAAGCATTCAATTCATTAGTATGTCATTACCCTTTCTAGTTGATTGAAAACTAGTCAATTGGATCGAGTTCTAACTATTTGCAGCCCAAATGAAAGCTTTCTAATTTTCAAAACAAAGAGTGTAAAATTCAATATATCTTCTATATCTATATCTTCTATATACTCTCTTCTTTCACTCTATGTCTAGGTTTTAGAATTTTAAATCCTCTAGGTCTATCAATGAGTTTTGGCCAAAACTTATTGATGACCTTAGCAAATTTTAATGGGACCCAATCTAAGTCCTATAGGTTTCTGTAGTGCTCCTCAGTCTCACCATACCCTTAACAATTTGTTTGGGAGGAGGTGAGGGAAAGGGAGAGAAGGGTAAAGAAGGGGAAAAAGAATCTTGACTCTTGTTTGGGATGGAGTGAGTTAAGGAGGGTAAGGGGAGAGAAGGGTAAGCTTTCCCCTTGTATGTCCATGAATATTCAACATAATTCCTTACACCCCAAATCAGGGTGTAAGGAAGGGGAAGGAAAACTTAAAAAACATTCATTCCAATTTTATCCTTATGTTAAAATATTAATTATTAAAATAACTCATCTATTAGATTTTTGCACCATCGCTCCTCATCACATAATGCAACCGTCATAGGATCTCATCGCTTGCACTACTCGATGTCGACCTTTGTCGTAAATTTCTCCGAAGATTCTGTATAAAAATATATGTAAAAATATTAATTTATATTAGTCTCATGAGCTATATATATATATATTTTTATATAAATTTATTTTAAAAAGTAAAGGTATTTTTGTAATTTTATATATTTAACCTTCATTCCCTTTCCTTTTCTCCCAAACACATGTTACGTTAATGAACCTTCCTTTCCTCCCAAACAAGGAGAATATAAATACTTCTCTTCCCCTTCCTTTCCTTCCCTTTCCCTCTCGTTAATGAACCTTCTCTCATCCCATCCAAACAGGCCATAAGTCTCAAATTCAAGGCCTTTCTTATTGTGGACAGTCTATTTTCAAAAATTCAGCTAGTATGCCAATTGGCACAGACCCATAACTTCACATAGGAGACTCAAAATCAGAGTTGCACACCATATGTAACTTCTTTACACTCTCCTTTTTCACTCTATGTCAAGTTTCAGAATTCTAAGTCTTCTAGGTTCATTAATGAGTTTCAGACAAAACTCATTAATAGCCTTAGCCAGCTATGATGAGACCCAATCTAAGTCTTGTAGGTTTCTATAGTGATCCTCAATCTCACTGTCTTCTAAAGTCTCAAATTCAAGGCCTTATTAGTTGTGCACAATCTATTTTCAAAAATTCAGTCAACATATTAATTGACATAGACTTATAACTTCATGTAGAAGGCTTAGAACTAGAGTTGAACATAATATCTATCTTCTTTATACTCTCCTCTTCCACTCAATGTTCAAGTTTCAAAATTTTAAATCCTCTAAGTCTGTCATTGAGTTTTGAGCAAAACTCATTGATGGTCTTAGATAACTCTGATGAGAACAATCCAAGTCATGTAAGTTTCTATGGTGCTCATCATTCTCACCATGCGCTAAAGTTTCAGATTTATGCTATGTTTACTTGCAAGAGTGGATGGCGGATGGATGAAACACACCTAGGGAGAAGGAAAAGAGAGGGAAGGTGGATAAAATCCATCCTCATCTTTATCCGTTTACCTGACGAAAGGAAAGAAAATAAAATTTATTTTTATGGTCTAAAATACCCACCGAAGCTTCTTCTCCGCGAAGCCATCTTCATCGAAGTCATCCTTGTCTTCGCCGTCCTCATCGCCGGCGAACAGGAGCCGCGGCGGCTCCTTCTCCGCGACGGCGACCGATGGCACGGCGGCCGCCGACGATCATCAGAATCCCCCTCCTCAACTGCTCCTTCTCCCTCAACCCCGACCCCTTCAACATCAAGGAGCACGTCCTCCTCACCATCTCGATCCTCTGCCTCATTTGGAAGGATTCCATCCCGATCCAACAGATGGGCTCCGGCATGAGAGGTCTCGGCGTTGGCGCCGTCGCCTTCGACTGGGCCACCGCCGCCATGCTCGGCAGCCCCATAGCAGCCCCCGCCTTCGTCCTCTTCAACGTCCTCGCCGGTTACATCGTCGTCGTCTACATCCTCATGCCCCTCTGCTACTGGACCAACCTCTACGACGCCCGCCGCTTCACCTTCATCACCTTGCACCTCTTCGAGCGCTCCGGCCGGCCCTACGACCTCAACCGCGTCCTCGACACCAAGACCGATTTGGGAGAGATGGAGTAGTCGACGCCGCGTCCTCAACCGCCGTGCTCGTCGCGCGTAAGTTTGGGAGAAAAAGGTAATTTTTCTTTCCTTTCTCGCTTTCCGCCCGATTTGGAAGAGACGGTTTTTGAGGGAAAAAGTATCAGCCGATGTATTCCATTTCTTTCCTCTCGTCAAAATTTATAAAAGTAAACAGAGGATGGATAATTACGGAGGAAAACTTTCCTCAGTTTTCCTTTCCGCCCCTCCAAGTAAACGGAGCGTTAATGTCTTCTTAGTCATGCACAATTTATCTTCAAAAATTCAACCAGCGTGTCAATTGACACATACCCATGTAAGAGGCTCAGAACTATGTTGCATATCATATATACCTTCTTTACATTTTCATCTTTCACTCTATGTATAAGTTTCAGAATTCCAAATCCTCTAGATGCATCAATGAATTTCTGACAAAACTCATTGATGACTATAGATAGCTTTAATAAGACCCAATCCAAGTTTTATAGGTTTCTATAGAGCTCCTCAATCTTATTGTGTCCTAAAGTCTCAGATTCAAGACTTTCTTGGTCGTTCATACTCTGTTTTAAAAAATTCATATAAGTGGTGATGCTTTAATGAAATCAACACCGTAATGGTGAAACTTTTAGAAAATCAGCAAGTGATGATATTTTGATAAAATCAACACTAAAGTAATGATATTTTAGTACCAATATGGTGATATTTTAAGGAAGTCAATACTAAAATTGTGATGCTTTAACCAAAACAACACCAAAGTAATTTTTAATTTTTTTATTATTTAATTATTTAATTATTTAATTTAATTTAATTTTTGTCTTTTAATAATTGAGTTTTTTAGATCATTGATAACTTTTTTTACGAAACTCTTTCCTAAAATAATTAATTTTTTATTTTTTAATTTAAATAAAGGAAATTAATAATTTAGGATTGAAATATGGAAAGGATATATTCGAAAATAAATACGTCCTTTGGAAAATAACAAATTGTAATAAGTTCTTTGAGAATTTCAATCCTTTGAATGTGCCTTCTAATAAATGTAAAAAAAATAATATTAAAAATCAAATTGTTTTAAATAATATAAAGATAATAATGATAAAAACGCTCACTTATGCGTAACTTCTATGCTGGTGTCCAGTTGGCCCTTCGCCGAGTCCGACAGGAAGTTGTTGGGAAAATAGAAATTCGCTACGTCTCTCCCTAATTTCTTATATAAACAATAATTTATTAAAATTATAAAACGTCCCTACGTACGTAGCCAAAAGCCACCATCCCTACTGTTACAACCCACGCGTTTCTTCTTTATCTCGCTCAGTAACATCGAGAGCGTCCACGTGTAACATAGCCAATTGCGTCCCTCCGATCATAGACCTCCAATTCACAACAAACGATGTTCTCGTGCTGCGAAGCGACGCGGCGCGAGAGTTCCACCCGCTGGCGACGGTCAACGGGACGGTGGCAGACGCTACCTTCGACCTCCTCCTCCTATATAAATCTCCCTCGCATTGTCTTCTTCCCCAGATCGAGATCGAGAGAGAGAGAGTTAGAGGAACAAAAAGTTATAGAGTAATCGAGAAATGGCGGAGAGTTCGACCTCGTTGGAATCGATGAAGAAATGGGTCGTGGAGCACAAGCTTCGCGCCGTCGGTAATAACCTAATCTATCGTCCTCTTCCTTTTCTTCTTCTTCTTCTTCTTCTTCTTCTTCTTCCTTTTGATGAGTTTGTTGATGATTGATTTGGGCGTTTTGTGGTGTGGTGGCTCACAGGGTGCCTTTGGCTCAGCGGGATAGGAGGCTCGATCGCGTACAACTGGTCCCGACCTAACATGAAACTCAGCGTCAAGATCATCCATGCCAGGTTTGATTCTCTCTCTTTCCCATCCTCAAAAGTTATTTGGGTCTCTAATTCGTCGTAACTCACGAATCTATTTGCTTAAATGCTTCTGAGAGACTTTCCCCGGCCTCCATGCTTTTCAACAGCTGAATTAGTACAAGGTAGAATGGTTCTGCGGCTTAATTGCGATTATAGATGAGCCCTTCTATTGCGCCCTAACTGAATCTGATGAAAACCAAGCTTTACCAATGTAAATGTATATTGGGGCATGCGTGACCGTGTAATGGGAATGACCATGGCCTCATGATATCCATGTTTTTAGGTTCACAATAGCAGTTTGGTATCAGTAAATCACATCCCAGTAATTTCAGTAATGAATATCATTTCATTATTTTCTCAGAGCTGTTCACTCACATTGTTTTCTTAAGAAAACAAATATTGTCTCAATGTTTCTACCAGCATTTTGTAC
Source organism: Curcuma longa (assembly GCF_044706935.1). Classification (NCBI taxonomy): domain Eukaryota; kingdom Viridiplantae; phylum Streptophyta; class Magnoliopsida; order Zingiberales; family Zingiberaceae; genus Curcuma; species Curcuma longa. Next base: position 8,461 of record NW_027435223.1, read on the forward strand.
TGTTCAAGAAGCCATTTGTATTGCATACTTTGCATTTTGCTACTTGCTAGTAGGGTTAAAGAGTACAGATGCTAATGATATCCCTTAGTCTCTTCTTACACCCCTCGGCTTTTCTTCCCACTGAAAACGAAATTGACACTCATGCTAGTAGCATTTTGCATATAAAATTTATTAAGTTGGTAAAATTTTGAAGAATGGAAGGCTCCTTGCAGCTTGATTGTGATATGAACCATGACAATGTAGTGATTCATCCAACTAACCTCTAGAGCTCCTTAGTGTTTCGCGGTGAAGCCATATTCTGCAAGGCTTAAACTTTTTCAAAGTTGACTTCTATTCCTCTCTCGGTGATGATATATCTGAGGAAGCGATCACTTTTCATGATGAACAAGCACTTGCTCGGGTTTAATTTGAGGCTATACCTCCGTAAGGTGCTGCATGTTTCTTCGATATCATTGATCAAGTTCTCAGCCTGAGTTGATTTGATCAATATGTTATTCATGTATACCTCGATGTTGCAACCTATTTGGTGTTTGAAGATCTGATTCATGAGTCGTTGATAAGTAGCTCTTGTATTTTTTAACTCAAAAGACATAACCGTATAAAAAAAAAGTCTCATAGGTGACAAAATTAACCTTTTCTTGATCTTCCTTAGCTAAAGGGATTTGATTATATTTTTGATATGCATCTAGGATATATATGAGTCCACATTCTGAAGTTGAGTCTACTAGTTGATCGATTCTGGAGAGCGGATAACAATCCTTGGGGCAAATTTTGTTAAGGTCTTGAAAGTTGATGTAGACTCACCATTTGCCTCTTGGCTTAATAAATAAGTTGACAATAGCTCGCCAATGTAAGATATGTCCTAGACTAAGGTTTGAGGTTAAGTCCAATCTCTAAGCTAGGCCTGAAGATACAGCTCAAGAGTGGCTTAGCTTCTGCCCAATATGAAGTTGGACATGCTTGTGTTTAGTGTCATCTCACTAGTTCAAGTAAACTTAGATCGGTTTTGGCTTATTCTATTGTCTTATTTTGTGGCGCTCTATTGCAATCCAATCAATAGAAACATGTTACTTGAAAGACAATTTGAAGGGACATCGTTTCTATATCCAATAATGTCTTTTTAGAGTGCACTGCTAATCATAAGGAACTTCAAACTGTAGTCGTTTAGAAATTGTAACCTTATTATCCTTGGCTCTACTCATTAGGTTGCTGATATCATGAACTTAGTTGCTTCAATTTCTCCATTTGAGTTTGGCTTGAAACTTCAACCTTTTCTCTATTTGTTCAAAACAACTTCAGGTCGACTTATATCTGTTTGCTTATATCATTGCACATATCCTGCAGGTTACATGCTCAGGCTTTGACACTAGCTGCCTTGACTGGCGCTGCTATCGTCGAGTATTATAATCACCAGGAATCAGGGGCAAAGGCTGTCAAGTATCAGAATCAATTCTTGGTACATCCGCACAAAGAATAAGGAAACTGATTACATCTGCTCTGGCTTCCCCCATTCAATTGGCGATACAAGGAACGGCATATGTTTCTAGATCTGATTATCTACTACAAAATGTACCCTTCTTTTCATTTTTTTTTGTTGCATTTAATCTCGTATAATATTGATTCACTTCTATGTATAGAATGAAGTTTAAATGAAATGAGTTACGTCTATCAGAATGGATTGCTTGTATGCATTCATATTCTTTTTGGTCCGAACGTATAATATTGGAGGAATTTTGTCGGAAGACTTCGATTCTCCTTTTTTGTAAAGGTGGAATCCGCCACCTTAGCGGTCTCATACGGTCGATCTCACGATCATTTATGAGGAGGTAAATCGAGAAATTATAATTAATCATGACGGAGGAGGGTATTGAAGACTTCGATGCTCTCTTACATATGTTGATGGTCCACATCAACAACTAGCAAGGAGATAATTTTTGGGGCACATCAAAACTGAAACACTAGGTATTAAAATCAATTTTGAAGAATCTCATGTACTTGACACATTCTATTTATCAAACTAATAAAAAGAATCTATAAAAAGTTATATTATTTAGAAATGATGTTAACTAATATTTGTAGGGATGGAAAAGGGGTTGGATATTCCACTAGAAGATTTTTTTTTTCTTCTTTCATTGCCTCTTCTCACAATTTGGTATCCAAACTATCATGAATAATTGTTGACCTCAATTTGTCATTACCTAAAAAACTATAGTGTTTCCATCTGATCTCTTTCATGTCTCAAGGACTTGACGCCCTCATGTTGCTTGCACTTAGGTAGTCTAACAATCGAAACCTATAATTTGGTCATACAAAAAATCAAAGGGGGCAAGTATCATGCCAAGTTAATTTGTTTGAACTCATGCCAAGTTAATATAATTTGAGCAAGTATCATTTTAGTATTTTTGCTAAAATTGTTCTCTTGCATTTCTTAATTCTAAGAAGAGTAGAGAACAAGTATCACATAAAGTGTGTTGACGGAGAATTCCCTAAGACTAAGAGGACAACAAAGATACATAGCATGTTGACATAATGGTCTTCAATGGTACTCACAACTTTAAGAAGAGTTGAGAGTATGTATCAAACGAAAATGCATGATTTGTGCTAGTAACATTTCTTAGGCAACATACCTAGTTATTATGATTTTGTAATATAATCACAGTCTTAAGGTGTATCAAGTCATTAAGGGTAAAATAAAGGTAGAAGAAAGGAATACACTTAAGAAGTGTCATGGCAACTCTTCCACTTGATGACTTTTATATATGAAGTCGCCTTTTCAATAACATAGATTCAATTATAATTAATAGGTGATGTATCTTATGTAAACCCGATCAAGTCGTCACCCACTACTACATCCTTGTACGGGTCGAACATTCTCTTTGGCCCCACTTGGTCCCATCTTCTCCATTTCGCTCGAGTACATCGACACTTGGACACAGAAGGATCCTTGCCGAGTGAACCTTCTTTGACCTCAACCTCTAAAAACTCTTGACGATTGTAGTCGTTGTTCACTATTAGCGTGGTCAAATGAACTCATAGCGGGGCGGACTGACCCTCTACCTTGGCGGGCTAGAAAATCTCTAACCCAACTTAACTCAAGGTGAGTATAGTTGCGAGTTAGGTGGGCCAACCCACAAATCCATCAAAAAATAAAAAAATATATATATGGCTGAAAATTTTAAGTTTGTGTTGTGGATTAGGCTGGTTAAACGTATGAGACCATAAGTTTTAAATTTTAGAGAAAAAATTCTTAACCCACAAGTCAACTCGAGCTCATTGCGGGTTGACTCATGTGGGTCACGGACGTAGGTGGACCAGTTCATCTGGATCCACCTTAAAATGTATTAATAAAATTTCAACTGAATCCACTTAAATTGTTTGACGGATCGAGTCAACCCAACATGTCTAATCCAAATTGACGACTCTATTCACTATGGCATAACTGCCCTTGGCAAGACATTCTGCACTGAAAGTGACACTTGGCTAATGACTTGACCATGTTAGGTGTACGACCCTATCGTTGTCCTCTCTGTCACCTGATTTAGCTCCACCCGATCAGTCGATTTGCAATTCCTAGCTCGTGTGGCAATCTACGTGGACATCCTCTCCCCTCGGCTATATAAGATTAGGTGACGATAGGTGGAAGGTATGATTTTTTTCTCACACAAAGGCTAATCTTTGTTAGGAATCGGGAGATGGCTAGAGAGGGGGGGGGGAGTGAATAGCCTCTCTTTGAAACGATTTTTTCTCCTACAATCGATTAGTATGCAGCGGAAATAGAAAGAAAAACAACTACAAAATAGGGAAGGAACTAACACAAGGATGTACGAGGTTCGGGAATAACTTGCCCCTACTCCTCGGCGTGTCCGTAAGGTGGACGATTCCTTGATCTTCGGTGGATCACACCTCGGATGAATCCGACTAGATAATGACTCCTTCTCGGTGGAGAGACCTCTCCACAACAAATCTCACATATATCGAATAAGCACAGAGATAAGAGGAGCTTGAGGCAGTTAACAGAACAAGAACTTACAGAACCACTGCCTCAACTTAACCACAACACCAAAGATCAGAAGATTCACCCGAGAGCAAGAACACCAATTCCTTGCAGCACCTCAGGCAGAAGCAATGAACAACGCAAGTAGAGAGTGCACAATTCACAGAATCACAGCTTTTCTTGAATTCTTGAATTGCTCTCTACTTCTCCATCATCTTCTTTTATCGATCTTCCTCTCTTCTGCTCATGCACCCACGCCTACTGAACCAACGGAGCTCCTCTGAGCCATCCGGCACACTGAAGTCATCCTCCTCCAGTTGCCAGGTGAGTTCAGTCGTCGTGCCAGTAGCCATTTAACCTGAAATTAGCTATCAAACAAATCTGGTAAAATGGAAAGCCAATCCTTGACTCTCCTCATTGTTTCTTCATTTGAATTTGAATATCTGCAAACTCAGAGCAAACATCAGCAACAAATCGCAAACAGATCAAAGAATCAAAGAGCAGAAATACGCAGAAGTATAGTCATAATCGATCAAGACATCGATAGAATCGATTATCATCGATTCTAGCATGGCTTAATCGATCAGACGATCGATTAAGACTCAATATTATCAATCACGTGATCGATTAAGTGTCGTAACCTGGTTTCTCAATAAAGCCTGTAATCGATCAAGGAATCGATTAAACTTGTCCGTAATCGATCAAGCAATCGATTACGGTGGGTTCTGTGGGATATCCAATTTCTCACAGAATGCTCTGTAATCGATCCGGTGATCGACTAACCATCCTAGCCATTGGTTAATCGATCCACCCACCGATTACACTGAAGTGAATTCGATTCCCATACAATCTGATCACTTGGTCAACTCGTATCTCACCCGAGTCAACCACATTGGATAATGTATTCAGAGAACAGGCTCCCAAGCCTCCTCTGACAATGATCCAGTCCGGAGACAAGCTACTAAGCCTTCTCCGACCATAGTTCGGTATAGAGAACGAGCTACCGAGCCCTCTCTGACCTAATCCGGAGAACGAGCTCCCGAGCTCTCTCCGACTTCATCGTGTATAGAGAACGAGCTACCGAGCCCTCTCTGACCTAGTCCGAAGAACGAGCTCCTGAGCCCTCTCCGATTCCATCTGGTCCAGAGACCGAACTACCGAGCTCTCTCTGACCTAGTCCGGAGAACGAGCTCTCGAGCCCTCTCCGATTACATCTAGTCCAGAGACCGAGCTACCGAGCCCTCTTTGACCTAGTCTGGAGAACGAGCTTCCGAGCCCTCTCCGACTCCATCTGGTCCAGAGAACGAGCTCCCGAGTCCTCTCTGACCTAGTCCGGAGAACGAGCTCTCAAGCCCTCTCCAACTCCATTTTTCACAAGTAACAGTCGACTGATATGGTGAGATCAGTCGACTGATACTAAGTTATTACATCTGATACACCTCATCAGTCGACTGGATTTAACTCCAGTCGAGTCGTTTCTGGAGATTAGTCAACTGACCTTGAAGGCCAGTCGACTGATGGCAATCAGAAGGTATAACGATTCGATTGAGCTTCACATCAGTCGACTGAAGGTGATGGACTCGACTGGATGTGTTCATCAGTCGACTGTCATCAATTCCGAGCAAGCAGAAGGTAAGATGACTCGACTGATCGACCACATCAGTCGACTAAGGTCAACATCAGTCGACTAACTTAAATCTGAGTCAACATCAAAACAACAATCGGGACAAACTGCATCAACAATCTTCTCCGTTTTCTTCGTGCTCTTTTGCTCTCTTGTGCACTCACGTGAGCTTCCCATCTCAGCCCATTGCCGACTTGATCATTGGTGGGGTCACATTGGTAACATCGACCCCCTACTGACAAGTTTTGATTCGTAGGATATCAGGAGCGAGCCCATCAAAGAACTGATACCACCACAGTTTCGGAGGAAGAGGAAGAGGAGGAACTTGAGCGGGTGTGGGAAAAGAATAAAAAACTAGGATGTTATCTCACTAAGTAGTGGTGGTTGTAATAAGGAGTGTTTTTTGTGAAAACCGACCACACTAATTTCATAGTAACAAATAAATGGTGTAGGTTAATTAAAAGAAAAATGAGAAGGATAATAATATAGGATATGACACGCATCATTTCATTCATCAAATTAGTTTTACCACTTGGAGAAGCAAGATCCAAGCAATTATCTCAATTGTTTTAATGGTGAATGGATAGAGTATGTCAAAATCAAAATATCATTAATGAAACAATAATAATGCACACCATTAATTGATGATCACTGCTCCATTATCAAATATTTAATTCAAGTTATCATATATAATCTTGGTTATATAATTATCAATTAATCATATAACTAAGGTTATGAGACATAAAATATAATTTAATATTATTTAGTTTAATTTATTTATTTAGAGGGAATAATAAATAACCAATTTGATATTTACTATATTACTCTTAATTTAATTTATTTTTAGAATAAATTAAATTAAATTAATAATATTAATATTAATATTAATAATATTAATGATGATAATCAATTGATAATATATATAAAAATACACAAATCATTTATTAATTTATTTTTAGAATAAATTAAATTAAATTAATAATATTAATATTAATATTAATAATATTAATGATGATAATCAATTGATAATATATATAAAAATACACAAATCAAATATAAATGTAAGATCTAATTTAACAAAATTTTCAAAAGAACAATCGGTAATCATTACACATGAACACTATCTCTGGCTTATTTTTGAAATTAAAAACATCAAAATAAATTAATGACCTCAGACCACAGGGATAGTTCACAATTTAACTTCAAAATAATGAGATTAAATGCATGAATTATAAGAACCACTCTATCTGGGCCTTTGAACAGATCAGCTTCGAATTGGGCCGGCCCACTAGCAATCTCGTCCTTCTCCGGGCCGGTGAAAGTTCACACGTTCTAGGGTTAATGCAGTCTTTATATTGAAGCCCTAATCCGTTGTTCTCTCCCTCGCGCCGCTTTCCTCAGTTTCCTGCGTTTATCGTCGCCAAGGTACGAGTCCAAAGCCCCAGTCGCAGTGCTTTCCCCCTTTGTTTTACTTTGGTTCATTTGGAAGTCGGTGATCCTCCTTCTTTGAGTATTTTGATTTTTTGTTTTTCCTGTTTCTGCATCAAAATCGATGTTCATTCTTTCGTCGAATGATCCTTTGCCAATTTAACATGCACGCGAGGTCGACAAAATGCATGGCTTGTCGGGAAAATATTTCCCTAATTGTTTGTTTTTATCGTGTTATCAGGTGATTTGGTCACATTTGTGAATCTAGTGAAGCGATCTCACTTTCAAGATGCAGAACGAAGCGGGTGAAATGATGGATCTTTACATCCCTAGAAAATGGTGATTTTCTGTAGCCTGGATATACGGATCGATTATATTGATTATTGTGATAATTTTTCCAACTTTCATTTTCCTCCCTAGTTCTGCTACGAATAGACTAATCACTGCCAAGGATCACGCATCCGTCCAAATCAATATTGGACACTTGGATGACAATGGAGTGTACACCGGCCAGTATACCACTTTTGCTCTTTCTGGCTTTATTCGTGCTCAGGTTTGTTCCATCTTCTTTGAACTTAAAGTATGATTTTTATAAGTATTCTCCCTCTGTTGATAAATTTACTTTTTGTATAGGGGATTTATTCCATGATTGTGTAAACTTACCTGATAATTTCCCCTAGTCCCACCCCCAAAGTATTGTCCTCTCTGCATGCTATTAAGTTATCTTTTTGCGAACAAAAGTTTACTTTTCTAAGGAATTTCGAATGACATGCAAACTGTCCTGGATTGGTTGCTGTGATACCTTGTTTCAATGCATTATTGACACATGGAAAAGTGGCAAAGCTTGAACACTATTTGTGATGTTAAGTGTTCAGATCTATCAAGTCCGTATAGTTGATTCCCTTGGGACTTAAAATACATGTGCAACTATACCCCAATTCCAAGTCAATGTTTCAATGCCCATAGTGATTTTTTACAAGTAAAAAATCTATTCACAATTATCATGTCATATGTTGTGCAAAAATCACATGCTAAGGCTATTAATAAAAAAAAAATGATAAATCCCAGTCAGTCTCATGGACTCAATCCCTGGGGGTGGCTAAGGCTATTAACCAAGCATATACAACTTGAAGCTTTCAAGCATCCAATGAGCAACAATTAACAAATTGATATGGGGATATTTTACACACTTGACCAACTTAGTGCAAAACTTTGGTCTAATTAATTTAGAATATGGTGAGGTATTTTCAGTTAGTTCCACTTAACTAGGTGCACCAACTATGATACGTCTTATATAGTTTAGACATGCGCTTAGTCTAAGTATCCCTAACATACTATCAGCTCACCACGCTTGGACTAGTCAGCCTTTTACAACTTTGACTTGGCATTTTAAATATATACTTGCAATCTGCCTATTATAGACAATAGACTTTGCTAGCTTTCTCTTAATCACTTGTAATATTTAGCTATTTCTAATAAAAGTCATTGTTGGCCTCATTATCACGAGCTGAGTTAATCATAGTGTAGGATAAAGGGAAGGAAAGGTACCTTATTTAAGTCTCATTTTGGTAACGTGATAAAATGATCTATGGGCTGGTAGGGCAATTGATTTGACGGTTCACTTTTATATGATGTATGTTTTTACATGTTACATGTTAATAGAATGATTCCATTTGGCTGTCTCTTAGTGATTGGTACTGTGGGCATTGGCTGTGTTGGGTTCAGCAGTATGCTTTCAATTGAGCTGGCCTATCTGTGGTGGTGAACCCTATGGTAGTCTTGTCCATTGGGTTGGGTTATATCCATCAGCTGGTTTGGAATTTATGTTATTTGTACTTAATATGAGCATTCGACATAGTTTGCAAGAAAATTATAGAAATGCTGGTGTGGCATAGTGTGTCAAGTGTATAACATAGGTACAGGAGATCTAGGTACTCGATGCTTGCTTGCTAGTGCTTTTTAGCTGTATTCTTGTCGTGGCACAGTTAGAACTTTGGTAGAAATGGATGCATAGTGGTGTCAATTGCAACTGTTGTTCTTTGTACTTACCAAATAACAAGTATTCAGTGGCTTATGTGCATTATGTAGTGGCACTAGACAAGAAGTGGAATCAGCAATGTGCTTCAATGCATTAAATGGTCTTTTGCTTGATTTTATTTTATACCACAACTAATAATAGGTATTTAGTTCATACTCAATGAACATTACAACTAATAATAGGTATTTAGTTTATACTCAATGAACATTATGCATACTGGTTGATCTGTCAAGGTGATATTTAAGATTTTCTGTCTGATTATAATATCAGTATTTGGTTTTGCTTTATTATTATTTTTCTTAAATTGACCTGATCAAAGTTTTTCACTGCTTGTTAACTTTCTTTTTCATTCAAATAAACGGATATATGCTATATTTTTCTTATGCTTTTTTTTTTTCTGTTGATTGCTCACTGTGTATTTGGCTGTGTTGCAAATTTCTCACTTAATTCTTGAATTTTCTTCCACTTTGTGCAGGGTGATGCTGATGGTGCTCTTGACAGGCTTTGGCTGAAGAAGAAAACAGAAATCAAGCAACAATAGTTGCTTAATTTCCTTTATCCATTATGAACTTTAGCAGGAGTCATTATGATTATGGTTATGTTAGTTTTGCTCCTACAACAATTTGCTGCTGCTTGATGTTTTTAAGCATTTAGATTTCTGAGACATGCCATTTCACATTGCCATTTGGTCGTGTTGATTTTTAAGTTAATGATTTTCTCTTTAAGATCTGTTGAGCCTTGTGCGTGTCAGGACAGTGATTGTTGATAATTGGAAACATCTGTTTATTAGATTCATATCTTGACCCCTAAAGCAAACCTCACAAACAGGCTAATTTTCAACCCCTTCAATTCTCTCCTAGAGTGGTAGCGAGCAAACACCCGTGAACTTTGTTGTTCTCTCCTAGAGTGTAGTGAGCAAACCTTCTGCAGCTAGTATGGAGGATTTCTTGTCAGATGACAAAAGACCCTTCTTTTTCAATGTCTCCACCAGCTTCTGTGAGAGACTGCTTGCGGTCCATGACGGCGGCACCTGTTTCCTCCTTCAGATATTACAAATCAATATTCAAAACAGACTGGGACTTTTTTGGTACCTACAAGTCTGCTTGACTAGATCCTTCACTACAATCTTGTCTTTCTTTATAAAAGGTTGTTACAGCAATGCAAATTCTTCAAGACGAATTCCTCTTCTTAATTCGGCCATCTACAATTTTTGATCTTATGTTCTCAGGTTTTGACAAGAAATCTTCCTTCTGCATTTTGATATCCCTTTCCTTATTCACAATATCCTCTGGGTCATCTTCAGTGGCTAAATAACGCACGCATCTGAGGACATGCTGCTACTTGTATAGCAAGGTCATCAACCAACTCCTTGAAGATTTCACCTCGACAAACAAATCAGTTTCACAGTTCACCTCCATGAACTGTCATGGATGTATGACCCAATCCTACCTTGGTAGTCATTATCTTCATTTTGAATAGATGGTTCTCCATATACCCTTTGCTATATTCATTTTAAATAGATCGTTCTCCATGTACCCTTTTATGAATCGATCTTTTTTGTTAATATTTATTTGACTCAAACACTAGCTTGAAATCAATTTTGACAAGAGCCGATCCTAACACTAAATTCTTTTAGATGTCGAGAATATGAAACACATCAATTAGTATCATTTTTTTTACCTAATGTTATCTTTAGTACCACTTTACTAAGATAAACAATGTTGAAAGTTATAAAATTATCTATGATTAGTTTTCTTCCACTGATAGGAGTATAAGTTGAAAAATAAAAATTGAGCATTGTAAGAGCAAATGTGCAGTGTAACACTAGTAACGTTCCACCATTGTCTTGAATTGCCCACCAAGTTAGCTTCAAATATAATAGTATTTACGTCTAATTTTGACATGTCTATTGGCATTGACTTATCTTCAGTCATGTGCACTTGAGTGACTTTCTTTGGACGTCGACAGTCTTTGACCTTGTGATTCGGTTTGCTATAGTTTTGGCATGTTCATTGGAACTTCTTGGCCTTCTCTTGGCTTTGTCCTTTGCCGAGATATTTTCTCTTCTTGTCAGTGTTTGACTCTAACAGATTTGCCTTAGCATAAAGAGACATTTTTATTGATTCTGATTATTTGTGATTATCTTTTTTAATCCGCAGTCTTACAATCAGATCCTCAAGTTCCATCTCCTTTCACTGGTGCTTTAAATAATTTTTGAATCCCCTCCATGAAGGTGAGAGTTTCTTGATTATCACGACAACTTGAAAGGACTCATTCATTGTCATGCTCTTAACATGTAGATTATACAGGATCAATTGCGACTCTTGGACTTGAGTCATCAAGATTTTGGAATCAATCATCTTAACTTTATGAATTTACCAACAATGAATTTCTTCAATCTGACATCTTTTGTTTTGTATTTTCTTTCAAGAGATTCCCATAATTCCTTTGTAGTTGTCATTGGATTATACACGTTGTATAATGTATTGTCCAAGCCATTGAAGATATAGTTTCGACATAACAAGTCATTATGTCACCAAACATCATACGCCGCCCTCTTCTCTTTATTAGTCTCGCTTTGAAATATGGTGGGGGCATCTTCACGTAGGAGCCTTGCAAGGTTCAACGTGATTAAGTAAAACATCTTTTGTTGCCACCTCTTGAAATTAGTGTTGGATACAATCAAAATCCAACATTGAAAATACATAGAAAAGATCATGAGTTTATAAGATGGAAGATATCTCCATTGGAATGAGACCTTTTGGGTTGAGCCCAAAAATAAAATTATGAGGACTTAGACCCAAAGTGGACAATATTATATCATTGTGGAGATATTTTAATTCCATCGGTACTAACAAGTGGTATTAGAGCCATATGTAAAGTCATGTGGGGACGTGGGGACCCTCAGAAAAAATGAAGGAGGTAGGGGAGGTCCGGACCATGGGAACAATGGTAAGGGGGCTATCAGTAGGGGGAGTTCGAACTCGGACCATGAGGATAATGGTAGAGGGCTCTCAGTAGGGGGAGTTCGGACCCGGACTATGAGGATAATGGTAGAGGGGCTCTCAGTAGGGGTAGTTCGGACCCGAACCATGAAGATAATGGCAGAAGGGCTCTCAGTAGGAGGAGTTCGAACCCGGACCATGAGGATAATGGTAGAGGGGCTCTCAGTAGGGGTAGTTCAGATTCGGACCATGAAGATAATGGTAGAGGGGCTCTCAGTAGGAGGAGTTCGGACCCGGACCATGAGGATAATGATAGAGGGGCTCCCAGTGGTCCTTTGTTTGAGGGGAAGATTGTTGGATACAATTAAAGTCCTACATTGGAAATACATGGAAAAGATCATGGATTTATAAGATGGAAGATATTTCCATTGGAATGAAGCCTTTTGGGTTGAGCCCAAAAATAAAATCATGAGGGCTTAGGCCCAAAGTGGACAATATCATATCATTGTGGAGATATGTTGATTCTATACAATTAGTACCTATAGACTTCTCTGGAGCCGTCGATGATGAATCCATCAAGATTGAATGATAAATTCGTCTTAAAATTGTTGGAGTTGGTGATAGTGGTGCAATTTGAGTAGACGGGTCAACCCATAATGGGGCAGGCCAACCTACCAGAAACTTGTCATATGGCAGGGAGAAGCAGGCCGACCCACAACTTGACAAGTTGAAAGATATCCAACCCAACCCAACCTAACCCAATGCGGGTTGCTGGTTAGACGACCCAACCCATGGATCTCTCAAAAAATAAAAAAATATTAAAATTTTTAGATTTGAATTATAATTTAAACGGATCAAGTTGAAAATTTTTTAAATTTGGACTAAAATTTAGATGAGTCAAACCTACTAGTTCATTGAGTTTTCTACTTTAATTTTAAATTTTGAAGAAAAAATAAATTTTCTCAACCCACAGGTCAACCCAAGCCCACTACGGGTCAATTCATGCGGGCTGCATGCCTAGGTGAATCGACCCATCTTAACCCACCTTAAAATGGGTTGATAAAATTTCAACCCAATACATCTAAATTGTTTGGCGAGGTGGGTCAATCCGACGGATCCAACCCAAATTGACAGCTCTAAATTTGAGCGTGAGTAGAATGATGGTATAACACCACTTAGGTGAAGTCGAGGCTAGAGTTGGACTCTATGTCTTTAAAATGAATTTGCCTCACATTCGGTGCTCATGGAATACAACAATCACCTTCCAAGATATAGCAACTTTATCTTGCGATAGTAGCACTGCAAATAATAAGACCTCCGAACCAAAAAAGCTTCTCGAACTCTATAGAATGCAAGTACAGAATGCAATGTTTGCTTTGCTTTGAATTAAATGAATGAAATAACAAAGTGGAAGACTTGTTTATACTTTATGAAAGGTTAGAGGAATCTCTTGGTTCAATCAGTTCTCATCCGTCCAGTTTGAATTGGATGATCCAAATTGCATTCATTCCCAAGGAACACAATGCCCCTTCACATGGGTTCATCTGATTCATCCATTTTGAAACTAACAGCTCAGATCAAATTTCATTTGAAGAGTACTTTGTCTCTTCATTTGGATGCATCTAAGTCTTCCATTTTAAATTAAATGGTTAAGATTGAGTCATCTAAAGATGCACTTATGTCCTCTCATTTGGATGAATCTGATTTATTCATCTTAATCTAACGATCCAAATTAAGTCATATCATCAATCCATATCAAGTGATTTCTCATTCACACACTTAGTTTAAAACTAATTTTTCAACTCTTTCATCTATATGTATAATCAATTATATTAATCACTGACCTTTGATGGATCTTGGTTCATTAGAAGGGGAAGTCTGCCCATTTGAGCTTCCTCCAGCCTCTGATTTTGCGTCACTTGAATTGGTGGAACAACCACATCTTTACTAGCTATGGGTTTATCCAATTGGCTCTAAGTAAGGCCCTCTTGCATGTTCCATCATCATTTTTGGTATCTAATTCTGTAGTAGAATCCTCAATTTGTGTGGATTTTTTGTTCCTTTTTTTCTTCTGAAGCAGGAGTTTCTCAACCTTGTTCGACAACTGTTTCAGTTTCTGTCGCTTGTTCTAAAGAAACCTCATATTTTATATCACTAACAGTTTCATTACCATCAGAAGGCAATGTCGCTTCATCTCTTTCAGTTGTTCTTCTAGTTTCCATCACTTGAGTTGAAACGGCCTCAGCTTCCTCAACAACTGACAAAATCCCTCCAAGTTTCTCCCAAGCTTTAATATCATTGGTGGTTTCTTTACTTTCACAAGGCAACAAGTTGACATCCACTGCCAGACTAGAAGACAAATTGCTGACAGAAGATACACCTTTACTGGGAACTGAATCTTGTGGTGTTATGCTTAATTTCTTCCTTGGGAATCTCAGTAGAACCTTCTATATCTTCTCGCAATCCTTGCATGGCCGGGCACATTAATTACCTGGACGTGTGCCGATGACCAGGTAGGCAGAAGGATAAAATAGAAAGCAGAATCTCCAAAAAGACGTACGTTGTGGTTTGGATATTCCCAGAAAGATGTTACGGGTTGAAAACATCTCCACTTACGAACATCCTAAGAAAGAAAAATATTATATATAGTTTACCTTCTCGAGAATGTACCTGTCTGAGAATATTTCCATTTGGGAACACCTCAAAAAGACCGCTTGAATCCATTTCATTACTAGCTAATCCTGTCCTGCAGGAGCATCCCTATTCAAGAATGCATGTCTTTTATATGTCGGTTTAGGTCACAGGAACATTTCTGCTCGAGAATATCACTGACCCCTCTGATCTCTAAATTTAGTTATTCTTGCTGATGATGTCGTCTTAATCATGAGTTTGACAGGAGCAATAATACCTTGAGCATGAATTTAACAGGAGTTATCAGGAGAAGTTAACCTTAGGCCTATACCTACACTTGCCCTATGTGCAAAACTATGCTTCTGACAATAGACAGTGTATGTGGCCTTACTTACATTCATCCTGTCATCCATGCCTTTTATCACCTACCAGCACACGTGGTAGTCTGCAAGGGAGCTTCTCTCACTGATATATAAAGGGAGATAGCTAGGGGCAGCGGGAAGAAGATAATAATTGATACTATTTGAAATGCTTCTCATTTTTATCAAGTTGATCCATTCAACTTTTCTTATCTCAAGCCCTCTTCTCTTCTCTGGAGGAGGCAATATTTTTTTAGCTCTGCATTGACTTTTTCTTTCAGTTCTATGTTGAGTTGACTGTCGGAGGAATTACACCGACTACGTCGACCCCTGCTAATCGGTGCTCAAGTGTAGACAGGTTATCCGCCGGGTGTGAGGAATTAGGAGCTCTATTAGATTTGGACCTGAATGGAGAATTGCGATCATATAGTTAGGGAGAGCGGTGGCAATATATATTAGTTGGCAAAGGAGTCTGGTTCAGGTGCAATAGGACAGAAGCTGTTGGCGTGCCAGTTCAAAGACTCGGCGAAGGTGACTAAATCTACCTCGTGTGAATTTGGAGTTTCTTGAACCTTGACGATCGAGCTTGGGAAGATTATGTTCATCAAGGCAAGGTCATATCATAGAGCCAATTTAATTTAAAGTCACTAGTCAGTCATTCTTGACACCGCCAGTGTCTGGCTGGGTCAGACTGAGCCCAACACGCTAAGAAAGCCGGCCAACCGAACCATGCTCGGTCCGGTCGGACATCTCCCTCCTCGTCCACTTCTTCTTGTAGCTTCATCAGGCACCACTCACCCCCTTGCAGCTTCGGTGAGCGTCACCTGTACCTCGCCGCATCAATCTCACATTAGTTATCTGTGCAACCTGTCAATTGCTATGAATCCAGTTCTGCAGAAATCTTCTTCAAAATTTTGCTGAAAGCAAACTGAAACACTCAGAGAAGTTTGAATTCGAACTTTATGCAATGTTTTTTTTGGGTCTAATTACAAGCCACGCAAGTAAATATGAACAAGTGTGTCAAACAAAATCAGTGAGTTGGCTATACATTTGTTGCAAACTACAACATTATCCAATTCAACATAATGTTCAAAGAGTCAAAATAAAACAAACAAACAAATAAACAATCTACCTCGACCAATTATAACTTTGGATTATGCACCAATTATAGCATATATATAGATTAAACCGTCATACAAATAAATAAATAAGCTCTGGGTATAGAGAGCATGAACTATTCCTATTCATACTCGCAGCCAAAATAATGACTGCTTTACAACAATGTAAATAAAAACGATTTTCATCTTTTCTGAGCTTCCAATGATCACTCTCATTCTTCATTGATCCAAAAACTCCATCCAAGCTTGTGTAGATGTAGTGTTGATTGCCACGCGTTGCACATGTGTAATTCATGTATTTTGAATGAATTGAGCTGAAGTGTCTTTGTAGATTGCAGAATGGTATGAGAACATCCAAATCATGGTTCAAAGGTAGGGACTTCGACTGAAGAACCAAATGAAGCCTGATAGAGAATTCGCTGTATGATGCTTCGGTATGGATCTTCCTCCCTTTTCCGCTTCAAGTAAGAAATTGAGCCTTCAATCTCTGACTTTATGCATAGATATAGTGCATTTGCATCCTTTTTATTCTTCAGAATGTCCATTCCACGTGTTTCAATTGGTTTTCCAAAATGATAATACAATCGACCAGGTAATTTTGGAAGAAATCCAGGCAAATACATCGGTTGCTCTGATACCTCTCCGTCGGCATTGATCCTAAAGACAAAATCAAAATTATCTGAGAACAAAACTCTTTGGCTGTATAGGTAATAGATTTGGTAGGTTGTGAGAAAAGACATAATGTACTCAGAAGTACCTTATATTTGTGACGGTTTTATTCAGTTCTTCTATCCTCTCTTTGATGAATGGAATGCTTTCCAGATCATTGTAATCAAAAACCAACTACAAACAGCAATTCATAAGTTTTTCAACCCAACACATAAAGAACCATGACAGTGTCATAGGGGAAAGTAACTGTGTTCTAGAGTCCAAAAAGTAAAAAAAAAAAATGTTTTGAACTAATCAAGTTTATCTAGATACAAAGGAATAATAAAGGAAGTGAGAATAAGGGAAACATTTGGAGGAACTTGATAAAAGCTAAAATTATCATTTCAAGAGTGACAAAACAATGCAAAAAAAAAAAAAAGAGTAAAAAACAAACAGTAACATACTATTATGGAAACTATTTCTAAAATATCTAAATCAGGATGTTTGTTAGTTGCTGATGGAAACATCTAAAGACCAATGAATTGAGCCACTTGCACAATATAGTTAGAATTATATGTTGGATCCTTAATCCAACATTGGTCTTGTATATGAAATAATTGTGTTGTGTCATATTAGGTTAAGCCCAATTAAAGGTGATCAACTAAGGTTTGAGTATTTGGGCTTTGATGTATCTGATAGGATATGACTCTTTAATGCGTAGAGGCTTTATGAGTAATTTATGTTTCTATGATGGGGTGAAATAGGAATGCCAAATATATAACGGGAAAGTCATCTCTATAAATAGAGGTCATGGTCCCCAAGTCACACATACCATTCTATTCTCTTTTGAATCCCATCATCGGAGAGAGTGCAAAGAGAAAACTGAAGGGATCTCTCAAGAAAATGTGTTGATCTAGAAGGTCAACCGCACAACTTTAAAAGGCTATTAATGGTTACGGATTCAGGCATTCATCCGCATGTTTGTCTATTAATTCTTAATGATTAAACATGAATGATCTTAGGTGATGGTTTTCACCATAATATATAACGGGAAAGTCATCTCTATAAATAGAGGTTATGGTCCCCAAGTCAGACATCCATTCTATTCTCTTTTGAATCCCATCATCGGAGAGAGTGCAAAGAGAAAACTGAAGGGATCTCTCAAGAAAATGTGTTGATCTAGAAGGTCAACCACACAACTCTAAAAGGCTATTAATGGTTATGGATTCAAGTATGCCTCTGCATGTTTGTCTATTAATTCTTAATGATTAAACATGAATGATCTTAGGTGATGATTTTCACCATATGGATAATTTTGATATACCGTTATATTCACTAATCATTTCCCTCAAATGTATACTACTACCATTTAAAGGTATAGTTGGTGAAAATTTAACATAGTTTTTAGTGCTTATTTTGATTATTTTTGAGAAATAGTCAAGCAAATAACTTTTTAGAGAATGAAATCCCATACTACTATACTGCCCATTTTAATTGATTTAATTCTTGTTTTTCCAGGCCTTCCAAAATACCAATCAATCATTAAGCCTGATTTTGATGCCTGCAATAGGTATCTTCTATCATAAAGACTATCAAACTCAATTTTAGTCCATAAGATTTGTTGATTTTGATTCAAATTTATGTTGTGTTTACCATTTGTTAGGGAACGCAACAGAAAGGAAATAAGAGGGAAGGAAATGAAAATAGATGAACAAAGATCTATCATCCTCTTCTATTTATCCCTCTTCATTTGAGAGAGAACCAAGAGAAGGAAAAAATTGTCATTTCGCCTTTTTCTTTAAGAGAGTACATCCACTGTTGTTGATTAGTCATGCAAGTGGAACCCAATCCACTATTGTAGATTAGTTGTGCCCGTAAAAATCCATCCGCCATTGTTGTTCTGATATCACAATCAGTTGCCCGCTATTGGCCGCCTGAGAGCCCCATTTGAGCCTTCCTACCCACCTGACACTACTAGAGTGTCACCCGATGCTGCTTGAACTCCTCTAGGCCACCTAATCAACATCGACCTAGCTGAGTGCTTGTTTGAGCTTTGTTGGCCACTCGACGCCACCCGAACTCTATTCAAGCTTGCCCACCCACCAGAGCTTTCTCAAGGTGCTCTTGCCCTAGCCAACCTAGTGTAGGACCGGATTGTGTGATAGAGTTGGGGGTGAATATCGTGCTTTTGAAAACCTTTTTCTTTTAACAAAAATTAAACAGAGATGCAGCGGAAAAATAAATGCAAAAGAAAGACTCGGACAGTTACTTGGTTCACAGTCCAGCAATTGCTACTTCAAGGCCCACAATCCCTTAGATCGTTTTCGAATGGGCAAATTCACTAGTATGCTTCTCTTCGAAAACTTTCGCAAAAAAAGAGAAGACATACAAAATATGAAGAAGATAATAAAAGCTCTTATCCTTCTTAATATAAATGCAAACAAATAGATTATACTGACAACTTAAGATAGATTATGCAAATATCAAAACTCTTAAGGTCGATTACACCAACACCTAGTTACTCTCGCCCCAACCATCCACTTGCTTGTTGACTAGAGCTCCTACCACTCGGTGTCATAGGGAAAAGTCATAAACCTTCTTCAAATTTTGCAAAAAAAAAAAAATTGTGCCCGCCCAATTTTGGGAGAATGTGATCCACTCAAATCGTTTTGTGAAAACCTTTTCAAATTCTTTCCTTCCAAAATTTTGCAGCAGTTAAACAAGGGGAAGCTCTTTGATTTCCATGATTTCCTTGTCTTTCCTCTCAAATCCCTCAAACACAATTTTAATGTGGTGAACTTGAGATTGAATATGTAACTTTTGCTGAGAACTTCTGAGGTCTATTTGAGATACTATAGGGATGGGAGCAATTGCCTCAAATCCAACAGATTCTACCAGCAATTGGAATTTTTGGTAGAATCGTAGAAATTCTAATGTTCCATACTTGTGATTACTTCACATTACATGTATAATGAATGAGTGACACGCCAAGTTAAGAACTTTAATATGATGGTGTGCAAGGGATTAGGTGTAGATGGCTACTCAATGCAAAGGAATGCAACATAAATTCTGGAAAATTGACTGTAAGAAATCACCCCATTGGTGTCAAGATCAACAGAGCCAGAAATTTGAAGGAACCTAAGGAAGGCGTAAACCTATTAGAGTCAAGGAAAACAAAAGCTCCCTTTTTGACTCTTTAGTCCCACATCCTAAATTTTGATTTCAAACCTTCCCCATATATTTGCCCCCCTTATTTCCCCTTTGATAAACTTCCAAGAGTCATGTGGGCCTTCTAGGAGGTGGGTTCTCTAATAGTCATACAATTAACAAAGGGCAGTTGGGCACTTAAGGCATCTTACAGTCAATTTTGAAATTAATTTTATCATTTTTTATTTATTGTGCCATTAGTTTTGAATTATTTTCGTTACTATTTATTTTTACATAATGAATAAATATAGAGACGCTTTTATTGAGTCTATTGTTATCAATATTTATCTAGGTGATGCAATCAACAATGCAGATGTGTCTTCAAGAGAAAACATGGATTGAAGATGACCAAGCTAGCTTATCCTGTCGGACAAACTTGATGGACGCAAGTTTACTAGGTTTGGGTGGCTCTTCTTTACTTTCTTGGCATACTATTCCATATTGCTCGAACCTCTTCTAATCTATTTCAAGACACGAGGACAGAAAATCATAAAACTGATCAAAGTTAGCAAAATAGATAGAATTGAACACATTTAAAATTTTATGTTAAGTCTACAAATACATATTATTCTTTATGAAATACATTGCAATATAATACTTTATTTTTACATGGTATCATCGTCAAACTCTCCCCTCTAAAAACTAATGTTGGGCCTAAGGAGGGCATGTTAAAAGGAGTAGGATGTGAGAGGAGGTGATAAACTTTACCCAAGGGTTCAAATATACTTAAATATCGAAGATTCACCCAAGTGTCTTAGCATTTGGGTTGGATTGAACTTTCTTGTGTACTTTCACAGTATAGATATTTAGATCACTCGTGCAAAAGGCCAAATTGGTGCCTTACAATAAGGCAATCACCTTTGAGTCATTGCTTCTATTTTTTTACACTAAATTTTGGCATGGTATATTTAATTCTTGATGTTAGGGCTGATTTTTTTTTTTTTTTCATTTTATGCGACAGAGTTGACTATTGTTAGGTTATGTTCAAAAAGAAGATA
>NW_027435224.1:0-4918 GCF_044706935.1 Curcuma longa
TGTTGGCGATCTGGATCTCCGTCCTATGTTCCGGATTCTATCCGCTCCGAAAAGCATAGAACCCCACAGGACAAAAATTTTTATCCCGCCAGGATCAATTGACAAAGTCTACAAAAGACTAAGTCAATCGATCCTTCAGGATCGCCGATTCCTAAATTACTATCTACGGTTTTACGACTAGTTCTATGTACGAAAAAAAAACTGCGGAAATTAAATTCATACCAGAACCTTGTAGATGACCTCGGAGCCTTCCGCTGTATTCCTAACTTCTTCCTGGACGTTGGGTGGACAACGAACCTCCAGAAATAAAGGAAGTTCAATCTCCGGATGATGCTTTGGATCGCCTTGCTTCCTTTTGCAGCAACTTCGCCTTCTCTTGTCTCCCTTCTAGGATCCGGCCACAACCTTGAGGAGAAGGTTCGGCCACTTCAAGAACAAAAGGGAAGGAGGCGGAGGAAGAAGAAAAAGAGGAAGAATAGAGGGAAGGGGCGGCGGCAACAAGAAGGAGAAGGAAGAAGAGAAGTTTCCGAAATCGTTTCGATCTCTCTTCTCTTCTCTTGAATGCTCTTGCCGCCCACCCCCTCCCCTCCTTTTATAGCCTCACGCCCAAGACCAAGCTCTCTTTGCCAATTCAAAATTTTTCTTTAATTTTGATTGATTCCGCGAACCAATTCTAAATTATAGAAACTTCTTAAATCCGGGCCTTTAGATTGACTTGCTTGGTTTCTAGCCGTTAGATCTTTTCGGAATTATTTAAAAAATAATTCCAAACCTTATCTATAAGTGGCCGGCCACCTTGGATGGGTTTGGTTCAATCCGTGAACCAACTTTATATTAAAGAAGAAAATAAAACCGAACCGAAGAGATCTCATCCGTCGGATGCAACTTAATCTCATCTAACGGTTACGATATAATCTTCTTTAATATAACTTAATCCCTTTGATCCAATGGCCCTGATTTATTCCCTTGGGCGTGTGGTTCATTGAACCATACCTGGTTCACCTCGTGAACCGGTTCTTCCTTCCAAAGAGAATTAAAACCGAACCGGAGAGATCTCGTCCATCGGACGCGACTTAATCTCATCCAACGGTTCTAATCTATTCTCTTTCAATCTTCTTTATTTATTTCGATCCAATGGATGCAACTTGATCTAATCCCACGGATACAAGCTGATCTCATCCATTAACTCATCCTACGGTCGAGAACTAATCTCATCCAACGGTTGAGATTAAATCTCATCCGACGGCTGAGAACTAATCTCATCCGTTTGATTGCATCCTTTTGAAGATGTCTTTAGGCTACAGTGGGGACCTCGAGGAGGTATTGGATCTGGCCTTCTGATGGGTTTCGGATCCCGTATTCAACCCCGAATACACACCTACATCCATCAACAACGATCCATTCCACTAGAGGATCATTATTGCACTACCAATCCAATCCCCAAATTACGTTATGGGTTCCTTCTTATTATTTTATGCATTGCTCCCCGTGTTTAAGATATGTTAGGAAGTATACTGAAAAGACTAGCTCTTTTGTATATAAACATTTATGAAATAAAGTATCATGTTTTGGTCAAATGATTGCAATAGTGTATTTTGCAATAAAGTCCTCTTAATTCACATTGTAGATAACTTGGTGTCTGTGAGACACAGAAGACCATGATTATCAGTCCCTTGTGAATTATAAACTAAGGCTCACAACCAAGATGGCGTTGGACAACCCATCGGGAACGGTTGTAGTGTAATTCGGTGACTGTCTGTCTTGACTGTAGAATTACACTAGTGCACTTTGTGTGTATTGAGTAGGACCATTGAGGTTGTTCGATTTACTCTGACTCACAAATTGAACAAGACCTCTGTTATTATAATTATGCACTCTTAATCCCGATGTAATAAATGGGCACCTATAGTTAGTAGTCATTGCTTTGATTTACCAAAGGGTGAGATCTTTCCGTCAGATCAAATATTCTCGGTAAGTTGGGTGATGTTACTATCTATACGGTGTGCCATTAATTATAGAAGGAATCCGTGTCCCAGTAGGGCTGATGATGTCCCCTTGGAGAGCTCATAAGGATTGTCAAGTCAAATCTTGCAAGTGGACTTGGTCCGGCTGACAATAAGGTTGAGTGGTACTATTCAAGGTCTTAGATGTCGATTATTGAGTTGTCAGTGAACTCAGATAATTGACGGACATACGATATCTTAAACACGGGGAGCAATGCATAAAATAATAAGAAGGAACCCATAACGTAATTTGGGGATTAGATTGGTAGTGCAATAATGATCCTCTAGTGGAATGGATCGTTATTGATGGATGTAGGTGTGTATTCGGGGTTGAATACGGGATCCGAAACCCATCAGAAGGCCAGATCTAATACCTCCTCGAGGTCCCCACTGTAGCCTAAAGACATCTTCAAAAGGATGCAATCAAACGGATGAGATTAGTTCTCAGCCGTCGGATGAGATTTAATCTCGACCGTTGGATGAGATTAGTTCTCGACCGTAGGATGAGTTAATGGATGAGATCAACTTGTATCCGTGGGATTAGATCAAGTTGCATCCATTGGATCGAAATAAATAAAGAGGAATAGAAGAGAATAGATTAGAACCGTTGGATGAGATTAAGTCGTCGTCCGATGGACGAGATCTCTCCGGTTCGGTTTTAATTCTCTTTGGAAGGAAGAACCGGTTCACGAGGTGAACCAGAGTTGGTTCATTGAACCACACGCCCAAGAGAAAGGATCAGGGCCGTTGGATCGAATCAATTAAGTTATATTAAAGGAGATTATATTAGAACCGTTAGATGAGATTAAGTTGCATCCGACGGATGAGATCTCTTCGGTTCGGTTTTATTTTCTATCTTAATATAAAATTGGTTCGCGGATTAAACCCATCCAATCCCATAAGTGGCCGGCCACTTTAGATAGGGATGAGATGGTTTGGTTTTTTTTTTAGAAAGGAAAAACCAAATTAAAAAGATCCGACGGTTGTAATTTATTTAATTGGCTGAGATTTAAAATAATTCTGGAATTTGGAATTGATTATAAAAATAATTCCAAATTAGAAATTATTTTATAATATCCGGCCAAATTAATAAATTGGATAAAGTTGATTTAATTTTTTTTTTAAAAAGGAATGTACATTGCATCCCATATTCATGCATTTAGGCATATATCTTGCATTTCCTAGTTCGGAGATCTGCTCGTGCTTTTACATGTTTCAGGGTGGAAATTGGAGCGAAAACGGGCAAAACGGAGCATCATTGAAGATAAGGCAAGACAGGGCCGTGCCTCATAGGCACGGCCGTGTCTCAAGGACCTCCTGGCCGTGTTTCAATGGGCACGGGCGTGTGCCCAAACAGAAGATCAACAAGCCAGGGCCGTGCCTCACAGGCACGGGCCGTGCCAAAATCCCCTCAGCAGCAGCCAGAGGCCGTGTCTCAAAGACACACCCGTGCTTCAAAACAGAAACCAGCCAAGTCATGGCCGTGCCTCACAAGCACGGCCGTGTCTTCATCATGGAGCTAGCCACTGCTGTTGGCCGTGCCTTCCAGGCACGGCCGTGTGCCAGAACAGAAGAGTCCAAGCAGCAGGCCGTGCCTACAAAGCACGGCCGTGTCCAGCAATTGAGCTCCAGACAGTGTGTGGCCGTGCCTCCCAGGCACGGCCGTGCCATCAAACAGAAGGAAGACAAGTCTGGACCGTGCCTAATAGGCACGGCCGTGCCCCAGAACAGGAGCTTCACAGCTGCTGGCCGTGCCCCCAAGGCACGGCCGTGCCTTCTCCTTTGCCAGAAGCCAACACAAGGCCGTGCCTCCCAGGCACGGCCGTGTGCACGGGGGCGTGCTGCTTCCGAACCCTGCACTATAAATAGGTCTCTATGGAGACCTAGGAAAGGGGGGAGACTTTGGAGAGCCACCGGAGTTGTTCTAGAGCCGCCGACGCCTATTTCGGAGAGAGATTCGACGATCCATCACCGATCCGACTGCTCCAGACCATCTTCATCCCATCTACGCAGAGATTTCACTCCGAGGAAGAAGATAAGTCTAGTTTCCTGCATTTCTTTGTATATCTTTGGGAACGAGATGTATTCTTCTTTCCTTTGGATTGTATTCTCCACGCTATGGAGTAGATTTCCCTAGATTCTAGGATGTAGGATAAATCAGATGTAATGGATGATTGTATTTGGATTTGATTAATCTACCGTTTTCTATGAAATACTGTGCATTGCTTTGTGGATTTGTGCTTGTGCTTGATGATAAATTGTGTGTGTGTGAATCCATGAGGGTAGGAATTTACTATGAATTGGGGAATCATTAGGCCGTATACCGGGGCGCTCTGTAACAGGGGCAGACCTTGAACCGGGCGAGATTCCGAGGGGTTTCCTAATGCGTAGTTGAATTCCTATGAGGGATAGTTAGCGGTCATTCGTTATTGGGGAGAGATCTGTAAAAGGATATCCAGTGACAGGGGATATGGTTCTTTTAGTATTTCCGGGGCGCCTGAGTGACACGGGCAGACCTTGAACCGGGCTTCTAGAACCGTTTCAAACCAATAACGAGTGACGTAAGAACACCAATGATTTAATTCGAGGATACCTGACGAGGTTGAATTGGATAATTTGGTTGACATTCCTACAATTGAACAGTTATTGAGGAAAGGTAGAGGATCCAAGTCGATTAATCCATTCTCTGAGGAGTCCGAAATCCTAGGATCGCTTCACCCATCAGTGTCACAGTCGATCCCTTTCTCTGCCTTCTAGGATAAAGCACTTTAGAACACTCCCATCTCCCCCACACAACTCATGATCTATATTCTCTCCACCTTTTTGTGCTAGATTTAGTAAGTAGTTCCACGGTCCCTGTGGATTCGATCTTTTTATTACTTGACGACATTCCGTGCACTTGCGGAAGGCTATCA
>NW_027435225.1:0-1836 GCF_044706935.1 Curcuma longa
TGTTGGGTTCCAAGGGTGCAAACATAGTCCCATTACCTAAAACACATGGGAAAGATCATGGGTTGAAAAAGGATGAAAAGTATCTCCATTGGTATGAGGCCTTTTGGAGAGAGCCCAAGAACAAAGCCATGAGGGCTTAGGCCCAAAGTGGACAATATCATACCATTGTGGAGATATTTTGACATCCTTTAGACCCAACAATTGGTATCAGAGCGAGGCCGCTCTTCACCGGACTAATCGCCGGATGAGCCATGATCTAGATCTAACAATGTGGGAACCCTCGGGAAAAAATAAAGGAAGTAGGGGAGGCTCGGACCATGAGAAATGGCAGCCGGACCATGAGGGACATGGCAGCCGGACCATGAGAAATGGCAGCCGGACCATGAGGGACATGGCAGCAGACCATGAGGGACATGGCAGCCGGACCATGAGAAATGGCAGCCGGACCATGAGTTGCTCAACTGCTCTTTTGATAGCCCGCATTGCAAGGTCGTTGTAGCTTTGGCCCTTCGATGTCTTTGGGTATCTCGAACCCATCTACAATACTAAACCAGTTTTCAATATCATTCATCAAATAGTATTCCATTCTACCTTTCCAGTAGGCGAAATCATTCCCATCGAAGTATGGTGGTCGTGCGGTGCTGTAACCCTCTTGAAATGCCATTAGTTGCTCCGGTTGATTGTTAGATCCTCCGAAACGGAACCGGCTCTGATACCACTTGTTAGGATCGGTTGAATAGCTAGAGGGGGGGTGAATAGCGTTTCTCGATTTTTCTTGATCTTTCTCTGCACAGAGATTAGCGGAAGCAAAAATATAAAAGAGAAAGAAAGAGATCAACGCTAACCCGGTTTATTTTACTTGGTATCCACCTCCGCAGAGGTGACTAATCCAAGGATCCACACGCACGCACACACCCGTCGCACTATGAATCTTCTCCTTCTCGAAAACTCGAAGGCGGAGAAACCTTTACACCTTTCTCGATCTCCTCAATATGATATGAAATATTGTCTAGGAGGAGAGGAATAAAGCAGAGAATAGAGAACACAAACGTTCTCAAAAGAAGCACAAAAGAATGAAAGAATAGCAAAAAGATTGAGTTGTTCTCGTGCAGGCTTCTTTTATAATCTCTGCAACATCAGTCGACTGCTGGCAGGGCCAGTCGACTGATGCCTTCAATCGGCAACAAAATCTCGCATTAAAGCGCATTAAATGCTTGCCAATTTTCTGCAACGTTCAAATAGCAGTCGACTGTCCAAGACCAGTCGACTGGCAACAGTCGACTAACCATAACACCAGTCGACTGACCAGTCGACTCCTGTCTTCCTCTGGCTCGACTGATCTTTCTGTGTGCGTCTGATTTATGAGCAGTCGACTGCTGGCAGGGCCAGTCGACTGGTGAAGCTGAAAAATCCCATTTCAGCTTCTCTTGACCTAGACCTCGGCCTTCAAACACCTCCCACAGCCTCATGCCTCCCTGCACTAGCCTGAGATGCTTCCATCAGCTTTGTCATGTCAAGTCCTTGCCAAGACCACCCTTGACTTCTCCTTGCCAAGATGCTTCCATCAGCTTGGACTTTTCTTGCCAAGAAGTCCTTGCCAAGACCACC
The DNA here is from genome assembly GCF_044706935.1 of Curcuma longa. Taxonomy (NCBI): domain Eukaryota; kingdom Viridiplantae; phylum Streptophyta; class Magnoliopsida; order Zingiberales; family Zingiberaceae; genus Curcuma; species Curcuma longa. The sequence goes on from NW_027435225.1 coordinate 1,609, forward strand.
CTTGGACTTTTCCTTGCCAAGACCACCCTTGGACTTTTCCTTGCCAAGACCACCCTTGGACTTTTCCTTTGCCAAGACTACGCTTGGACTTTCCTTTGCCAAGACTACGCTTGGACTTTCCTGCAAACTTGCATCACACATGTTAGATCAACAAGAATTGCCTAACTTCAAACATAGTTTAGCCAAACATTGAAACTCAATGCACTTGGGGCAACTATTGCACCAACA
>NW_027435226.1:0-7432 GCF_044706935.1 Curcuma longa
AATACGCTATTCACCCCCCCCTCTAGCGTATTTCCGATCCTACAATTGCTACATAAGAGACTCACCCGTGCAGCAAGCACGGCTAGTGTGAGCCTCTTTTCTCTACTATTTGCTCCACCTTCAATAATGTGTCGTTTTGGCTCTAAATCACATCCTGTAACCAAAATATACAAAAAGCATATCTCCAAGCCAAAGAGTAGAAATATGCAATATAAAATAATAAAGTGTGATAAAGTGTAGCATATGCAATGAATCACAAGTAGATGAGCGTTAAAACAAGGCTAGAAATACTATATGATCTACGCTCATCACTCCTTAAGGAGATCAAAGACCTTAAAGAAGAAATCAACCAGAGTCTCTTAACTAACGAAGTTTAAGAAGGAACTCAACTCAAGTTGAAAATTTTGAGGAAGAGAAATATCTACTCTAAAGGTTAACTAGTGGAGGGACTCAAAGATACGTTGGAAAGGTTTCAGACCTGTCTGTTTGACGCCAACCTGCCAAGTGTAGACCTGATAGGAGTCAATACAATAGAAGCCGACTTGATTAAATAGACTGATTCAGTAGCGGCTGATTTAGTGAAAATCAATAGAGGACGTTCTGACGGGAGTTGACCAATCCCTTAATCTAAGATCGGATAAATACCAAAACAATTCAATCGGACTCAACTTTTAACAATTTTTTTTAAAGCGATTTAAGAATTTTGGCAATAGGAATTCATAATGATACAGTTAAACATTTTAACTTCAGCAATTCATTGGAAGGCGAGGCTCATTTGGAATTATTCTGGTTAACAAGAAGATATTCCATAGTCAACCAAAATCAGATACCTTGTTATTCATGCTCCGCAGGATCGTAATCAAAACTGGTCACTAATTAACTGAGAGTTGGAGTAAATTATATCGATACAAGGAATGAAATGGATTTCACACACCCTCATCATATTCACGAACTGGCTCAGCTACCAAATGCCTGGTCTCCGACGCTACACATGCATTTGCCTTCACACTCCTCCACATGACACACATGGAATGGAATGGGCTTTGCCAACCAAGTCCCCGCTGAAACTAAATGCGTGTTAGAATTCAAACCTTGGACCTGACCACAAATAAATTGCATCAAATCTTTGAACTAGAAATCTTGTCATTTCTTGTTTCAAAGAAGAAAAATATAAGGAAGTGCGACCACGCGCGCAACTGCATTCGGAACGACCTCGGCCCCTCGGCCCCTCGGGCGACCCAACTAGCGGCCCTTATTTGGCGGCCCAATCGGCGGTCCGGCTCGAGGTTCGGCCCAATCGGCGGCCGGCGGGGCGGCCCAACTAGCGGCCCCCTTGGCGACCCCTATGTCGTCAATCGACGACCCTCGGCCGTGCCGTTACTCACTAGGACTTTCCACCCCTGGCCAGTGGATTTTTGCCTCCCCCAGGATTCGAACTCTAGACCTCCAGGATAAGTACTAGAGTTTATGAATCCTGGTAGCCAAGTGAGCGCTTCTCACTTGGCTACCAGGATTCATAAACTCTAGTACTTATCCTGGAGGTCTAGAGTTCGAATCCTGGGGAAGGCAAAAATCCACTGGCCAGGGGTGGAAAGTCCTAGTGAGTAACGGCACGGCCGAGGGTCGTCGATTGACGACATAGGGGTCGCCAAGGGGGCCGCTAGTTGGGCCGCCCAAGGGACCGCCGATTGGGCCGCCAATTGGGCCGCTAGTTGGGCCGCCCAAGGGGCCGAGGGGCCGGGTCGTTACAATAAAAAGGCGCCTTTTTATTGTAACGACCCGGCCCCTTGGGCGGCCCAACTAGCGGCCCAACCGGCGGTCCGCGCGGGCGGCCCAACTAGCGGCCCCCTGGCGACCCACGTCGTCAATCGACGACCCTCGGCCGTGTCGTTACTCACTAGGCCTTTCCACCCCGGCCAGCGGATTTTTGCCTTCCCACTAGGTTCGAACTCTAGACCTCCAGGATAAGTACTAGAGTTTATGAATCTGGTAGCCAAGTGAGAGCTCTCACTTGGCTACCAGGGATTCATAAACTCTAGTACTTATCCTGGAGGTCTAGAGTTCGAATCCTGGGGGAGGCAAAAATCCACTGGCCAGGGGTGGAAAGTCCTAGTGAGTAACGACACGGCCGAGGGTCGTCGATTGACGACATAGGGGTCGCCAAGGGGGCCGCTAGTTGGGCCGCCCAAGGGACCGCCGATTGGGCCGCCAGGCTAGTTGGGCCGCCCAAGGGGCCGAGGGGCCGGGTCGTTACATGCATGGTGGCAATTCGATGAAAGCTAGCGTGGGTTGACGGCAACAAAAAAAAAAAGCTTTTACTTGTTCCAAGTCCTGCTCTATCAGGTACGTAAGACAGACGACTCCCGTCAAAGTGTGACAAATTCAACTCAAAATTTCAAACACGACATGCACATCAACAACGATCGAGCTCCTCTCCCTCTATAAATATCCATCCATTCATCATCAAATCAAACATTTCCTGTAACTTGCTTCGCGATATCCTGTTCGAAACAAACAAATTAAAAAGGCAGCCAGCCATGCAGTGGTATTCAGCGAGGAGAAAGATAGGGGTGGTAGTTGCAGTGATGCTGCTGGTGATGAGCTGCGTGACGATGAGTAGCCAGCCAGTTTGTGCTGCGAGGCCGTTGGGGATGGACATAACCGACGGGCTCATCTTTCAGGTTCTGCCGCAGGGCCCTGTCACAGGCTCTGGCACATCTCGCTGCACCAATGGCTCAGCTATGAAAGGTGGCCACTGTCCAAAAAATTAACTAAATTTATGATCGCTAGCTTAATTCGCAAGCGTTGCTATTCGTTTTAGAAAATTGTTGGGAGAGTTCTTTTTTGTTTGGTGTGGATGAATTCCTGTGCTGATCCCTTGTAACTGTGCATTTATTGGGGTGCAATAAATTGAATTCTTTTGTTGAATAAATTAAGCGAGTGACTTGTCTGTGTCACTTTTGGAGCCAGATTTTCCTCGATCGAACCAAAGCTGTAGGGCTGAGCAAGCGGGCGGGTCGGACGGGTTCGTGCGATTTTCCCACCCGACCCACCATTGGCGGGTTAATAAAATTTAAACCCAACTCGATTTTTTTTTCGCATCAAATTCGGCGGGTGGTGGCGGGTGCCGGCGGGCGGGCGGATTGGCGGGCGGATTGGCGGGTTATCGAACTTGCTGCAATCAAACTTCCTCGATTGGAAGAGCGTGGACGGAATGTACCTCAACTTAGACAAGAGCTGCTTGACTTGCTGCAATCAAACCACCCTTACAAAATGGTTAATAATCTAGTAGTTTTTAAGTTTGAGTGTAAGTATGGCCTTTACGTTGTTGTTCTTGGATTCAACTTCCTCGCGGTTGAAGTTCTTGGCCATCTCCAGGCAAAACAAAACCCTGCCACCTGAATCAAATTTGCTGGCTCGAACAGGATCCTGTGGGTCGAAGGATGATCTCCAGCTGTTGAGAATTCCTGTTCTGTTTATTATCACGAATCCCTCGACGTAGTCGAAGCTCTCCATCGACGATGTCAGCATCTCCTGGTCCTCCATGAAGCTTCTGAAATCAGAGTACAGAACTCTTATCCACTTCACCTGCAACGAAGTAATAGAATCGATTAGGAATAGGAATCATCGTATCGTAAAGTATCGATGCATTACCATCGTCGGTGCTGGCTCGAGTGCGATCCGAGCTCTGGTGAATTTGATTCTTGACTCCTGAAGCTTGAAAGTTGGGAGAGAGGGAAGTGCCGAAGTGTGAGAATGGGTTTGCTACTGGAAACCCCTCTTTTTTTGTCCTTATCTATTATTAAACATATCATTTTTAATATATGTATACATATATTTTATTATTTGTATATAAATAGGCGGGCGGGTCGGGTTTAGTCGGATTTTAAAATTAAAACCCGAAACCCGTCCGTGTACAAGCGGGTTTGTCAATTTTCTATCCATTTTTATTTTTAATTTTTTTTAAACCTGCGGGTTGGCGGGTTCCGGATGCGGGTGGCGGGCGGGTTTAGCGGGCCGGGCGGGTACTGATTTATCATTTTTTTTAAAACTCACCCCTAGTATAAGCAGGCAAGATCAAACTTAACTAATATTTATAATACTTGACCTAATTAATATTACAAGACTCAAGTTAATAGAATATGTAGAACGATCTTCTTTTGAGAAAATTTTTAGAGGTGGACAAATTCTTTAACATGAATCAAGATTAAACAATAATATAGAAAATATATGACAACGCAAAAATAATAGAAATTACAAGCCTATGTTGCCAATTGATCGTTGAAACACACAAACACAACATGTCAACACACAAATGAAAGAAGATGAACACTTAGGAGAAGAAGTATTCGAATTCGAAATAGTGAATGATGAGCAATAATTGCCTCGAGCCTCCTTTTATAAAACCTAATCGAATATTGACTGACACTCTACCGATTGGTTGAAAACTTTTTTGGTCTCCTAAACTATATTGATTCAGTTGCAAAATTGATCTACTTGGATATTAAATTAGGATGGCTTCATGGACTCTGATCACCTAGACTCTCTCTAGGAGCTTGGAGCCTGATCAAATGCCTATATTTTTATTATGAAAGCAAATATATATTATCAAGTGTACGAAACATGCATGTGTCCAAAGATAGCTGGTCATATCTTATGAAGTATTAGACCTGGGTAGTTATCCAAGGGATATGGTGTCATATACATGTGTTTGTACTTTTATGGATACCATCCTCATAGTCAAACTATCAACATCAAACATACAAACATACAACCATACAAACATGACTTAGCTTCTTGCTTATCATAAGTCATGAATGACATGACAATGTAAGATGTTGAATCCATCTCCACCTGCTAGTATTCGTGATGGCTCTGGACATCTCACATAATATCCATCCAATTGCTAGTTAGAGCTAATCCACCAAGGTGTAGTCCATCACCCCCTGTTCGTGCCATCATGATGACTCCAGACATCTTGTATATATAACATCCATCCAACTAGAGTGTAGCCATCTCCGCATCTCTACATCTACATCACTGCATCAATCCCCCTAGAGATGATGAGTTACCATGTCTCCTTTAATCCCCCAAAATGTGTCATGTCTATCTGTAAAATACGGTAAATAAAAAAACAGGGTTAATGGTTAACGGGTTAAAACTCGAAACCCATTAGGAATCCATAACCCCCTCCCCACCCTACGGCGTTTCTTCTTCCGGCCGAAACGCACGGGCATTTTCCCCCTTTATTCGTCGAAATCGACAGCCGTTTCTCCTCCTTCTTCTTCCTCTTCACCCCATCCTCTTCTTCCCACTATCGCGACCCTTTCCTTCGTTTCGTCGCCTACAGCCAAGGAAGCCAAGCACGATCTTTCCCTTTGTCCGACGCCGCTGTCGCTGTGTTGAGCCACCGCTGCCGCTGCATTGAGTCGGCTGCTGCCGCCTTGCCCTAGCCGCGACGCCGCCTCTATTTTTCCTTCTCCTGTTCTCCGGTTCGCGAAAGTATCGTCGGCTTCGACTGGTTCCGTGGGTTGTTGTAGTCGTCGATCGCCTTCCTCCACCGGTGGGCAAGACTTAGGGCTTCAAACCAATGTAAGGTTTCGGGTTCTGTTTGGAATTTTTTTTCAATTAGTTCTCTTAACGCTTATTCTAATGGCTGTACCAAAGGTAAAATATATTGAGCATCCCATGATATTGTTAGAATTTTAGCCTTTTATGGCTGTGCCTGATAAATGGATCCATATCAGCCTCTAAAATTGTTCTTAAGGCCATGAGGAATGTCCCAACTAGTTCTCTCTCTATATATGATCTGCAATTAGAAGAAGGAAAAAAATTGCAATAGTTAAATAGTGTGTAATATTGATATCGATTAGCCATAGACCATTGGTCCAACTAGTTCTGTATATATATGACCTGTGTTTAGGAAAATATTTGCAATAGTTAACTGACTGTGTCATATGGTTTTCGTTACGCAAGTGTGAGAAACCTTGTGTTCAATATCCTCCTTATCTGATGAAAAATGGTTAGTGGTTTAACGCTTGTAGAAGTATGCTTCTTCCTGTACATCATTCTTCCAAAGAACATCACGAGGGAAGCCTGTTGTTGTGCTTTCAATTGATTTGTTTTTCATGGGCATTCTATAGATTAATCTTAGAATCGATTAGGGAGTCTTTGAGGGAAAGTTAATAAAAATATTATATTTAGAGGATGTTTTAATTTTGCAGGACTTTGATGCATTGATCCTGTTAAATACGGAGGTTTTCTTGTCGATCACCGACTACATTTGAAAGGCGGGTATCTCGACTTATCTCTTTTGATATGTCATATGGATATGTATAGTTTGCTATTACTAGTAGTAATGTCTATGTTTTTATATATGCTCTGATATATCACTACATAGTTATATTGTATATCTTTGTACTTGCTACTTGTTTACTTGTCATATTTCATATATGCAGAGACATACGATTTCTTTACTGGCATAGATTGATCGTTATTGCATACATTAGTGTCATGCACCATTTTGCATGATTGCATGCTAGCGATCATCGGCTCCTTTGTAGTTTGAGCCCGTCGCCAGTTACATGATCTGCACACACTACCACTCATGGGTTAGTGGTACATCAAGAGGGTGTGTGCAGTTGCTCTGTCAGGGCTCCGCTCGACCGCTTAGGGGTAGTGGTTCCGCAACGTGGTAGCATGACAGAGATCCCTCCTTCGCATTATGAGACGAGGAGATGAGAGCATTGCTCCCCCATATGACTTGGGGTAGGAGGATAGGTGTACTCCGACAACATCCTATCCACTCGGTCACTTAGGAGTAGTGATGGCAGAGTGCACAGTTGTCATAGCCCTACCCACTCGACCTCACCATCGTGGTGACGGTGGCTGACTGACGTCAGGGGTGACCATGTCATTGTATCATGTGCATACGACATAGATTGCATTTATTTATGCTTGTTGCATTTTGGTTGCTGCATATGTTTGACATGCACATACAAGAGGCCTGATGCATTTTGGTAGGTGATTCTGGTATGTACAGCTCTTCCATTCTTCCAGTTTTGCATTTCTTACTATCCTTTCAAGAGACTGTACTGGTATGAGTATTACTGCTAGGGATAGTTTACTATACATGTCTGCTAGATATCCGCTGAGTTTCTTGAACTCATCCTGTTGGCTTTATTCTTTTCACGTTGACGTTTGTCTGGAGAGCCGCCCTGCTAGTCTCTTGTCGAGATGACTTCAACAAATTTTGGTTTTGTTTCGATATTAGTATTTGCTTTTCAGAATTTGATCTGTCTTGTGGATTTTCATATATTTATGTTTCGGTTTGTGGTATACATGTTAGGAAGTATACTGAAAAGACTAGGTCTTTTGTATATAAACATTTATGAAATAAGAAATCATGTTTTGGTCAAATGATTGCAATAGG
>NW_027435227.1:0-1712 GCF_044706935.1 Curcuma longa
AGTGTAGGGGATTGCATGGAGGCAATACCCCAAGAATGACTTCCAGTTAGTATACATTCACTTGAGTCAGAGTAGGAATCTTCATCTGAGGAGGATGAAGTTGTGGAGCCACACAGTCGCAATTAGGGCTTATTTGTGATCACTCCAGTATTTGTCATGCTTCAAGTACCTCCTATTCATCCACGGTAAGTATTCTTGCCCATCATTTCAGAAAATATCGTAGAGGTACCAGTATTTGATTTTGTTGGATGTGATTCATTTCTATATACATGCCCTACACAGTTTGATATTACTATTTCTGCTCTTTCTTACTCCACATGCGTGTGGAAGATTGGTTCTATTTTTGGCCTTGCAAATTTATTTGAAAAATCAGATTGCACACTTCCAAGGTTGATAAAGTCTCCATTTATGCTGAAAAAGACCCCACCAATTCAAGCAACAATCGAGCTACCAAAGTGGGTGCTCCATCTGAATCTTCTCCGACCACCAGAGAGAATACTTGAAGAGATTATATCAGAAGAAGTTATATTTTCATCACCCACTGCAGTTCCACTTCCAGGGTGGAAGATATTACTGAGTCGACTTCGACCACTTGAGTTACCATCCAAGGAGGTGAAGAATTTTAAGGAAGCAACTCAACACATTCATGGCCATATTATGAAGATACTTACCTCTCCCCGATCTATTCCATTATCGGCGTGGATTTTATTGCTGAATTGTCTAGAACTGCCAGGACTCAGGGGAGTTTGTTCTAATTTTACACTTTCTTTTCATTGTTAATACCATATTTAGTTTTTATTTTTTATTTTTAGTTTAAATCAGTAATAAGTTTCATTTTCATGAGCATGTAAAAAAAAAACTATTACATGCATGGTTTAGGGTAGGGAATAAGTGTATCCCCCCTAGGACTCCTTTACATCATGTTAGAAGCTCTTGAAAGATAATTAAATTTGATTGATTATTCTAGGAATTTAAGTCCATGGATTAACATTTTTGAAAATAAACCATTCAATTTCATGTTTCACTTATGCTTCACCCAATTTTCTTTAATCTTTTTTATCCACATTTTCGGTTCAATTTTTATTTTCTCTTGGACATGGGTATTTTTGATTGTTATTGATGTGCTTTTGCCCGAGACGGTCAAAGATTTAAGTGTGGGGGAGGAGGTATGAAATTTTGAAGAAAAAATTTTGAGAAAAAGATGAAAAATTGTGCCAAAAGAGGGGTTGTTTGCGCCAAAGCTGTTGTGGAGCTGTATTAAGTATAAATTGTTGGAGTATACTGAAAAGACTAGCTCTTTTGTATATATAAATGGGCACATATATTTAGTAATTATCACTTTGATTTACCAAAGGGTGAGATCTTTCCGTCAGATCAAATATTCTCGGTAAGTTGGGTGATGTTACTATTTATACGGTGTGCCATTAATTATAGAAGGAATCTGTGTCCCAGTAGGGCTGATGATGTCCCCTTGAAGAGCTCATAAGGATTGTCAAGTCAAATCTTGCAAGTGGACTTAGTCCGACTGACAATAAGGATGAGTGGTACTATTCAAGGTCTTAGATGTCGATTATTGAGTTGTCAGTGAACTCAGATAATTGATGGACATACGATATCTTAAACACGGGGAGCAATGCATAAAATAATAAGAAGGAACCCATAACGTAATTTGGGGATTGGATTGGTAGTGCAATAATGATCCTCTAGTGGAA
>NW_027435228.1:0-7459 GCF_044706935.1 Curcuma longa
TGATAGGCCCCCGCAAGTATACGGGTGTCGTCAAGTAATAAAAAGATATCGATCCACAGGGACCGTGGAATTACTTACTAGATTTAGCACAAAAAGGTGGGAGAGAAAATGAGCATGAGTTGTTGTGGGGGAGAAGGGAGCACTCTAGAGTACTTAATCCTAAATTCGGAGAAAGGAAACGACTGTGACAATGGATGTGAAGCGATCCTAGGACTTCGGACTCCTCAGAGTATTGATTGATTGACTTGGATCCTCTACCTTTCCTCAATAATTGTACAATTGTAGGGACGCTAACCAATATATCCAATTAGACCTCGTCAGGTATCCTCGGAATAAATCATTGGTGTTCTTACGTCATCATTGTTAGATCAAGGTGATTCTAGATAGCCCGGTTCAAGGCTTTCCTGTGTCACTCAGGCGCCCCGGAATGCTACTAAAATCCTATCCCCTGTCACAGGATATCTTTTTTACGGACCTCTCTCCAACAATGAATAACCGCTAACTATCCCTCATAGAAACTAATTATGATTTAAGAAACCCCTCGGAAACTCGCCCGGTTCAAGGCTTTCTTCCTGTCACGAAGCGCCCCGGTGTACGGCCTAATGATTCCTCAAATCACAATTAATCTCTACCCTCATAGATTCATACACAAGCATTTCATCATTCACAACACAAGCATAAATCCACAAGGCAATAGACAATCAAATCATAGGAAACGGTAGATTAACAAATCCAAGTTACAATCATCCAAATACACCTGATTTATCCTACATCCTAGAATCTAGGGAACTACTCCATGACGGAGAGAGCACAATACAAAGAAGAATAAAGAGAATACATCCTATTCCAAAGAATACACAAGAAATGCAGTAAAATAGGACTTATCAATGGTTTTCTTCTTCCTCGGACTGTGAACTCTTCGTAGATGAGATGAAGATGGGATGGAGCAGCCGGATCGGTGGATGGATCGTCGAATCTCGCTCCGGAATAGGCTTCGGTGGCTCAAGAATAGCTCCGGTGGCTCTCCAAAGGTCTCCCCCCTTTGCTAGGGTCCCAAAAATATCTATTTATAGCTGCAGCCCGAGGTCAGACACGCCCCCGTCCACACGGCCGTGCCTGGGAGGCACGGCCAGAAGCAGTGAAGGCTCTGTTCAGGGGCACGGCCGTGCCTTTTAGGCACGGCCAGAAGCAGTGGTGTCTCTGTTGAAAGGCACGGCCGTGCCTCTGAGGCACGGCCAAAGCCTGTTTCTTCAGGTTTTGCAGGGCACGGCCGTGCCTGGGAGGCACGGCCAACAGCAGGGACTCCTCTGATGAGAAACACGGCCGTGCCTTGTGGGCACGGCCAACAGCAGTGGTCTTCTTTGATGGAGGGCACGGCCGTGCCTGTGAGGCACGGCCAAGCCTTGGCTCTCTTCTGTTCTGAAGCACGGCCGTGTCTGGTAGACACGGCCCTGTCTGCTGCTGAAGGGGGATGATGGCACGGCCGTGCCTGTGAGGCACGGCCAGGGCTTGTTGATGATCTGCTTGTAGACACGCCCGTGCCTTGTGAAGCACGGCCAGGAAACTGATTAGACACGGCCGTGCCTGTGAGGCACGGCCCTGTCTTGCCTTGTATTCAATAGTTGTTCCGATTTGCCCGATTTTGCTCCATCTTCCATCCTGAAACAAGTAAAAACGAGAGCAGATCTCCGAACTAGGAAATGTAAGATATATGCCTAAATGCACGGATAAGGGATGCAATGCACACAAGATATAACAATAAAATCAGAAAGATGTGCAAATAAAGTGTAAATACGAATATAAACCCTATGCACATCATTTAATCAATTAATAACTTAGTCATTAATTATTTACCTAATTAAATTAATTTCCTTGTTAATTTAGCATAAACCCTAATGTTAACCGGATCTAATGTTAACCTAACCCAATTACGATTAACACAACTTATCATTTTCAATTAATCTAATTAAATTGATTACTCCATTATTAACTAAATATTAAATCAATTAATACTTTAATCAAAATTAAACTAACCTAACCTGGCACATCCATCAACCTAATCAAACTAATTAGGTTCATGCCAAAACTTGCAACCAAAATAAACCCTAAATCCAACAGCACAACTCGATCACCATCCTTTTCTTCCTTAATCGGATCCAATTAAATCGGATCTCAGAATAATTTCCACAACCCAAACCACCACAAGTAAACCTAATCTATGAATTCAATTGAACGAAACCTCACAAATATAAAATCAGCTCCAACAGAATGAATTCAATCACACAAAATCCCTAGCTCCCTGCTTCAAACGGAAACCCGATCCCCATCCACCAACACCCTATAGCCACATACTAATCCCCACCGTTTCCAACAAGGCAAAGCTAATCTACCCACACCCTAACCATTCCAACTCATGCAGCAAACTCAATCACCCCATTCATCTCATCGAATTCAGAATTGGAACAACTAAGCTATCAGAATTAACCTCACAAGCATACTTACCTCTGTTGCCCTAACAAACCTTTTATTCCTCTCTGACCGGAAGGCTTCTCCGGTGAGGTGAGCAGAGCGACTGAGGTCTTCCCCACGTGGCCCGGCGTCGAATGATTCTTCTTCTCCAGCAAAGGAAGGTGGCGATGCTGGGGACTCCTACTCACGGCGAGGGGACGACGACAGCGAAGGGCGCGACGGAGTGTGCGGGTGGCGGCGTCAGGCAGAGGAAGGGATCGCGAGGGAAGGGCTATCGCGCGGCGGCAGGGACGTAGCTGTGCTAGTTTGCTGGGGACGGTCGTAGGTCGGTGGGTGTCGGGGCGTAGGGCAAGCGGCGGCTGGCTTTGGTCTTCATGCGGCAGGACAACGAATGGCGCAGCGACGCTGGTCTTCAAGCGGCAAGACAACAAACAGTGTGGTGGCAACGAGCAAAGGCATCTTCTCCATGCGAAGGCGGCGACGTCGGACAGAGGAGTTCGGTGTCTAGGGTTTCGGTCACCCTTCTCTTATAGCCCTCGTTGGCACGAGAAAAACTGGCAGAAGATTCAGCGGCGAACGCGGTCTACGCGCGGGGAAGGGGAGCCGTTGGTCGCGGGGGGAGAAAAAAAACTGAATTAGTTTTAACGAGGAGTAACAGTAATCCTCAAACTGCGGTTTCATTTTGGACTAAACTGATTTTAAAATTTAGGGTTTACTATAACAATTGATTTGCTTGGTTTACTAACCTAACAACTTCCGATTTGATCCAAACTAGTTTTATTTGATTCATCTTCATGAGATAAATCTTCTCATCCCTTTTATTTTGTCATAATCTTAACCTAATTCTAGATCTGACCCATTATCCTAAATAAGCTTTTCTACTTTGGGCTTCAACCCACTTAATCCCGCCCAATTACAACTCAGTCTTTAATTGGTAAATCCTAAAAATTTTTGGTATCTTACACATCAACTCCAACAGTCAAAAGTTATCTCTAGCCAATCACCCAGGCTCCCTCTCAATAGCTTGGAATTGACAAACTTTGCTTCCATGCACATGATACATGTTATCACTATGATATAGATTTTAGCTTTCCTCGCACGTACATTGGCTAGATATTTAGGTTCTAGCTGACCCATTTAGTGTAATTTACCAAATCATAGCTCTCAATTGCCTCCACTTAGCCTTGTCTACCAAGCCATAGCTCCCAACTACCTCCACTTGGACTTGTTTGTCAAGCCACAACTCTTAACTGCCTTCACTTGGACTTGTTATGCTTAGTTCCCAAATAGAATTTTTTGCTTGATTTCCAACTAAGACTTTGCACTTACCTAGCTTCACTAGGATTTAGCTATTTTGTCTGATTCCCCATCAGGACTCCATTTGTCAAGTAACCTATTTTGCTTGACATAAAATCATCAATTCACAACAACATAACTTTACACTTAGTCATACATCAAAATACTTAGTTCACTATAGTGCTCCCAGCACCAATAAGTTGACCTAAGGTCAAGAGAGTGTAGAAGTTCTAGAAGAGTGAACTTTGACCAGTGTCGAAGTCCTAGGAAATGGAAGTTCTAATGATGAGGTTAGACAAGTGGAAGCCCTAAGGGAGTGAACATTAGGCAAGTGAAAATCCTAGTAATAAGGCTAGGCAAATAGAAATCTTAATAGTGAGGCTAGGCAAGTGAAAGTCTTAATAATAAAATTGGACAAGAGGAAGTTCTGGTAGTAAAGTTGAGCAAGTGGAAGCCCTAGTAGTGAAGATAGACAAGCGGAAGTCTCGGTAATAAGGATGGGAAAGAGGAAGTCCAATGCGGAGGCAACAATGCGGACTGAGGGAGGTACCTATGACAGGTCAGCAGTGGACACAAGATGTCTGCAACAAAGCATGAAGATTTCTAGTTGGAACATTAGGGGCTTTCATAAGCCCCTAAAATAGAAGGGGGTCCAACACCTCCTTCATCGATGATGTCTTTAAGTTTTGGATGATGGAAACCAAGCTATCGGCGGAGGATATTAACGTCTCACTTCGTAGTCAGGTTTTGGGTATGGGAATTGAGCATAACTTTCAATCTCTAATCATGGACATATTTTGTTACTTTAAAAGCTAGATCTAGTGGACTTAATCATTTTGGAGGCCGAAGAGAAATTCATTCATTATCGGGTAAATTGCAAGATCATAGGACAGAGTATATTGGTGATATTTGTTTATGGATTGCATAGTATTGCTATGAGAAGGTCATTGTGAGCATCACTCACGGACCTAGCAGAGAATATTTTAGAGCCTTGGATGGTTATTAGAGACTTCAACACCTTATTGACACCTTAGGACAAAGATGGAGGCATGTTGATCTCGCACTATGAAACCAACGACCTAGGGGTGATGGTGCAACATTGCAACTTAGCGGGCATACGTTCCATAGGCTACCGGTTGATATGGACTAATAGGCAAATTTCCAACAAACTTAACCAAGCAATGATCGACACACATTGGCTTCTTCAGGACTATGAAAGCTATGTAGAATTCTTTCTGTCGGGTTGCCTTTCAAATCATTCCTGCTGCATTGTCGTACTTGTTGGGATCGGCTAGGTGTGTTGCGCGTGTTTATGCGTTTCAAAAATGAATACACAGCGTAATAAAACAAATAACAAGCTATGTTATTACAACACTTGTAACCACGCATGCAAGATACAACAGGATTGTATGATAGAAGAAAAATAAAATTTTAGAATAACACATTTATTCTAGTTATACCTGATGAATAACGTGCAGCGGAAATGGCATGTACCAGTCAGGATGCTCTATTGGTGATCCACGCCAAGTTTGTCAGGGCAGCTTCTCAAGCACGAGTCGAGTCGCTGGTTACGTCACTAGCCGTAAATCAGCAACGGTCGATACAGAAGAATACCCTAATATCGAAAACGCGCAACAACACACGTTGCTTTCGTTTCTGGGGTTTTCTAACAATCGCCGGTAAATTGGTTTCCGGTGATCAGCAGCGGGCAGCAAACAAGCCGGATCAAATACCGGCAGCAAGCAGGAGAAGACGTCGGGAGCTAGTTCCTTGGTCGGCTTAGCATGCTCCGGCAGTTGCATCAGCAAGCTTCTTCTTCCTTGTGCTCAGAAGAAACAGGGCAAGGAGGAAACGGTGGAAGAGAAAACCGCAAGAGAGGTTTCGATGCTATTAGAACCGCCGGCCTCACCTCCTTTTAAAGAGCCGAAGCTAGGGATCACCTGATCTCTCTTTCCTTTGCTCGCCGATTGATTTGGGAAGAAGATCAGATCTCTTCCTTCTTTGGCGTGAGAAACAACGATCAAAGCTTTGTTGCCTTCTTTGTGTGCTTGATGGCGAGAGGAGAGGATCTCCTTCCATATTTGCTCGATCTAGCCACCCTAAGATTTCTTTCCTTCTTTGCAGTCGGCGTCGGGTGGGAGAAAGCACCGTGAAGCCGCGTGAGGGAGGAGGAGGGGTGAATCGGATGTGGCATAAACCATGTTTTAGGTTTTCAATTGAACCGGGTTCAATGTTTTAAGGGTTCATTTGGTTTGGTTCAACTTGGTTCACAACCAAAACCTTTAATTGAATAACCAAATGAACTCCGATTCAACCCAAACAAGTTTCATTTGTTTCGTCTTCTCAAGACAAAACCTGTCATGCCTTCCTTTTTGCCAAAATGCCTTCCAACATGAACCAAACTAAGTTGGTTCAATTTTTGGTTCAAAATCGGTTTGTCTGGTTTACCATCCCGATCATTTCTGATTTTGGTTAATCCATCTTTATAAGATAGAATCCATTATTTGCCTTTGTCCGGTCTAACCAGATTTCTTCTATTTTGAGAATCTAATTCTCAAACTCGTTTTAAGTCCTTCCAAACTTGTAATGCGTGTGACTCAATAGGTTTCCAGTTATGTTGGTCGTCCGAAATTAACTTCTAATTTTGAATCGATCATGAGTGGCACCTAGTAGTACATCATGATCTCCAATTGATCGAAAAATTAATAACTGATTTCAGAATAATTTCTAAACCCTTCAGCAGCTTTACTGAAATGTGCCTCATTCCTTTCACCGTCTTATACCCGCTTGATTCAAGACATGGTCTGTGTGTGTCAGTCCCCACTAGGCTGACTACGTCACACCTAGCCCAAGCTTACTTCCTTGTTCTGAGGATTCGAGTTATTTGTACACAAGTTCAAGAACACGTGTTGCTTTGGCTAAAGATTTTCAGTAACAATCTAAACAAGCGGCCGTAGGGTATACGTCTCTTTTTAAAGAGTGGTGAATCCTCTGTGAGCTATTCAAACACCTTCGGGCACTTCAACTTATACCCAATCATCTCGGGTCCACATCTCTTTGGAGATGCTTGCTTAAGATGTTAAAGTATAAGCTTCCGCGACCAAGGTGACTTGAACACCGCAAGTCTAAGGAAACTCGCACTTAAGCTGCACTGAGAACTTCATTGACATATAAGAGGAACCACATGAAGTCTCATGGCAGGTCACTCCAATGAACTAGCTACCTTTAACTAGCATCCACGTTTAACTCTCAACATCCAATGTCTCCAGCTAGTGAGAGCTATTGCTTGGTAAATCAAGGAGTATAAATGTGCTAGTCTTAACAGAATCGATGACGTCCATGTTCATCAATTCATCGACTAGGGATAGTTTCAATACTTTCATAATTACACATTTAGAGAAACTCACAGTTTGTGATCGAATCACAAATTCTCTCATGCTATGAAATATATTGTGGACATTCAGTGAACAAGTTTAAGATTCAATCAAACATATGAAATATACACTCAAACAGTGAATTTATTCAATAAAAAATACAATCATAAGGCTATTGCTTTAGGACACCTCCCAAATATAACATACTCCCACTTGGCCTAAAGCCAATCGTCATGATATCCAATACCAAACGCCTCTATATGTTCCTCAAATTTACTTTGAGGTATAGGCTTCGTCAAAGGATCCGCAAGGTTCCTTTA
>NW_027435229.1:0-3386 GCF_044706935.1 Curcuma longa
ACAGATTGACTTTGAAATAGAAGGATATGAAGCTCTAAAGGACAAGGAAGGAAA
This sequence comes from Curcuma longa, assembly GCF_044706935.1. Taxonomy (NCBI): domain Eukaryota; kingdom Viridiplantae; phylum Streptophyta; class Magnoliopsida; order Zingiberales; family Zingiberaceae; genus Curcuma; species Curcuma longa. The sequence continues at coordinate 55 of NW_027435229.1, forward strand.
GTTAATCAAAATGAGCTAGAGGACAAAGAAGTAATAAAATAAAAATATATAGCTAATGGAAAGACTATACGATTTGTGTTGGTGCAATCATGCCTCTAAATGTGTAGTTTTGATGTTTGGATAGAGTTTAAGTTAGGATATTTTTGTAATTCTTCACGTGTATCAAGTAGATCAGATACTATTGGGACCGAAGAAGCAGCTAGAGAGGATAAATATGTTAGGATCGGTTGGTTTGCTAGAGGGGGTGTGAATAGCGTTTTTCGATTCTTCTTGATTGTTTCTCTGCAAGAGTGTTAGCGGAAGCAAAATATAAAAGAGAAAACAATAGATCAACGCTAACCCGGTTTGTTTACTTGGTATCCACCTCCGCAGAGGTGACTAATCCAAGGATCCACACGCACGCACACACCCGATGCACTATAAATCTTCTCCTTCTCAAAAACCTCAAAGGCGGAGAAACCTTTACAACTCTTTCGATCTCCTCAAAATGATATGAAAGAATGTTCAGGATGAGAGGAAGAAAGCACAAAATCAGAGAACAACATGTTCTCAAAAAAAGCCAGAAAGAATGAAAGAATAGCAGAATTCTTGAGTTGGTTTCGAGCAGACTTCTTTTATAATTCTTCGGCATCAGTCGACTGCTGGCAGGGCCAGTCGACTGATGGCTTCAATCGGCAACAAAATCTCGCATTAAAACGCATTAAATGCTTGTCAATCTTCGCCAACGTTCAAATAGTAGTCGACTGATCCAAGACCAGTTGACTGGCATCAGTCGACTCACCATACACCAGTCGACTGCCCAGTCAACTCCTGTCTTCCTTTGGCTCGACTGATTTTTCTGTGTGCGTCTGATTTATGAGCAGTCGACTGCTGGCAGGGCCAGTCGACTGGTGAAGCTGAAAAATCTCATTTCAGCTTCTCTTGACCTAGACCTCGGCCTTCAAACATATCCCATAGCCTCATGCCTTCCCTGGATGCTCCATCATCCTTGCATTAGCCTGAGATGCTTCCATCAGCTTTGTCATGTCAAGTCCTTGCTAAGACTACCCACTTGGACTTTTCTTTGCCAAGACTACCCACTTGGACTTGTCCTTGCCAAGACTTCCCACTTGGACTTTTCCTTGCCAAGACTTCCCACTTGGACTTTTCCTTGCCAAGATTTCCCACTTAGACTTTTCCTTGCCAAGACTTCCCACTTGGACTTTTCCTTGCCAAGACTTCCCACTTAGACTTTTCTTTGCCAAGACCACGCTTGGACTTTCCTGCAAACTTGCATCACACATGTTAGATCACAAGTATTGCCTAACTTTAAACATGGTTTAGCCAAATATTGAAACTCAATGCACTTGGGGCAAAGATTGCACCAACAAAATAGACACTGCTTGTCTACCATTCGAATTACTACAGCAAAATATATAGAACAATAATTCAAAACATAAACGCAACTAAGAGCAATACAATTCATGTGAAGATTTACATAGTTCATTGATGGATCACTCTCTGAATCACCATATCTTTTCTCCTCTTCAGATATCAAAGAAATCTTTTACAATGCTTTCTTACAACAATACAAATATGTTATAGAAATACAAGCGAGAATGAAAATAATACAAATAAAACTTTATACCAACTGAAATATTTGCTTTGCTCACTTTCTCTTGCTTTGGATTGCTCATTGAAGGCTTAAGAATCTAACGAGACTAGCTAAGAACCCCATTAATGGTTAGCCAAAACTTCTCCTTACAATCTTCTTTTATAAGCCTTTGCTCAATTCTAAAATTTGCTAATCATTCAAAGCATGTTGTCCTCTAGATGGCTGCTCCATTGTTGCGACGAAGAATTTAACTATTGTTACAATTTTATCTACTCAATGACTCTTTTCTGACTTCTATATGTAGTATTAATCAAGTAATTACTATTTTTAGTCAAATACTGTTATGCACTAGTTGATTTCCTGAAACAGAAATATTTTATTTGTCAGCATTTTTGTCTGAGTTGACTACCTAATAAACTGCTCGACCACTATCATCATCATTTGTAATTGTTCTAAACCCCAAAAATGACTAATCACAACTTCGTAGTTTGGAGTTCATCAATTACACTCTAATTTCAGCCACTCTATGATTGATTTTTATTGTACCAAGAGACTTCATATCTCTGGGATCCCAAATAGATTTCTATACACAGATGTCAGAAGGCCACTCTTCTTCCTAACAAGTGTGTTCAGCAAGTCACATTATTGCTAAAGAAGAAGAAAATTGCTAATTGGATCAAGGGGATTTTAACGTTTCTCATTACCATTGCACAGAAAGATAATCTAGGCCTATCTATTTGTTTAAATAAAAAAAATCATAAATTGATTTACATTTAATATCACAGCATACTTAGTATTGAAATTGTTTGTGTTCCATAGGGAAGACGGTGAATAGCACTTTAATCTATAATTAAAAAATTTCTTTTACTTAAGTTAATGCAAGGTTAAAACACAAATTGGGATTTAGCGATCAAAGTTTCAGATGCTAATTCATCACTAATTACAAATAGCCACTTATTAGCGATTGAAAATGATCATCTTTGTTTTCTTGATCTTAGAGAATATTAGCGATAAAATATAATAGGTCGGTCTTTAAATTAAAGGCCGAATTATATACTTGCTAATTTGGAGATCGATTTACATAATTCAATCTCTAATTTAGAGATCGAATTTTTTAAATCAGTCTCTAATTACGAACCAAGTACATAATTTGGTCCTTGATTTAGATATTGATTTTTACAATTCGGTCTTTATTTATTGACCTCATCCCACCCGTGCTTTTTATATAACCAATCCTAACAAATTCACACCAAATCAAAATATTATAATATTATTTATGGCAATCATCCCATCACAAATATTTATGTAGATATTTATAAAGTATTCCAAATGTTTCCAATTCAATCCATACAATATCTCGAATAGTTCTAATTTGTAGCTAGTGACAAAATGATACATCAAATAAAATTGAATGCTACATGTAGGAAAAATTGATAGGGTAATTTCATCATAAAATCCTAAACTCTACTCAATTCTCAAGAAATCACAAGTATAATAATCAGAATTGCGGAAGCATACCAAGATTCATGGTTTGCAGTCGATCTAGAGTTAAGATCTTAAATTTGCAGATTTTCCTTAGATTCCAGAGAGTTTTGTCGATGAGGAACAAAACTGAAGGGTTGTTCTGCAAACTGGGACCATAACCCTTTTATAATTATCCTTATTTGTTTATTTCTAATTTGGCCCCTCAACAAATTAGAAATTGCACATGTGGTATCCACACTTTTATATTCATGAT
>NW_027435230.1:0-2169 GCF_044706935.1 Curcuma longa
TATGATAAGCAGAGTCTTATGATTTTTTGATGGATCATTTTGGAATTTTGTATGAATAATTAATTGTTTAATCGATATAATTTGATTGCATTTGTGGTATGTGGTATAATTGGATGATTGATTATAATTTTGTGATTTTTATGGTTAATTTGGTATTAATTGATTTTAATCTTTGTAGGACTCGAGTGGAACCATGGTCAAGCCATTTAGGATCAAGTCAAGCCAAGATTGATAAATTCTGTTGACTTATACATCATGATCAAGATTCAAGTTGATTTGAGTTGAACACATTTGAATTCGAGTCGAACCGGAGTTGAATTGGAGCTGAACCAAGCTTAATTGGAGTTGAACCGGAACCGAACCGCAGCTGAACCGGCCGATTTCAAATCCCAGTTATAACGAGAAGTTTCACTGTAGCTGGGTATCGCGATCACTGTAGCGTCATCGTCTTCGCCAATTTCCTTCTGTTTTTTTTAGTTTAGAGCAGCGATCGTCGGGTTCTTCTTCTTCCAAACTCATTTCCGAATTCCAGAGACGACTAAAAGCTAAGCTGGGCAATCAATCAAGGTCGGGAATGCGCGGCGAGGGTTTTGCCAGCGTTTTTTGTTCCGCCGCAGATTTCAACTGATTTCTTCAGATCTAAACCGATCGGAGCTACAAATTACACTCGGAGGCGTTCCTCGAAGGTTATTGAAGATTCCTGAGCTTTAACTCACCAGCGATTTGAAGGATTCCAGCTGAATCATCAAGTTTAGATCCGGCTCTGTTCAGTGTTTCGTAAGGGCGTTCCCTGTGGCTGATCAGATTCAATCTAGATTAAATCGAGCTAAGCTGAGTGGATTTGTCTGGATTTCTAGTCTATGATTGGATCTAGTGTGACGGCTAGATTGGAGTTGATTTTGAAGGGAAGATCTGAGATCGATTTCTGCATTTTAGTCTTCTGTGTATTGTTTCTGAAATTCTGTTTATGATTTGTTTTTCTGATCAAAAACCATGAATTCGTGTTACTGGTTAATGATTTAGTTTTTAGTTGAATTCTAATTTGTTTAGAGTTCTTTAGCTTCAATTACATCAAACCTTCTTGAATCTAATTTCTTTGAATCTGAGTTTCTGATTTAGGTTACTGTTAAGTATCAGTTTAAGGTTTCGTATCAATTGTTAGTTGTTAGGATTGTTAGTTTAAGGTTTTAATGCAAGTTAGAATTGTTTCTTTAATAATCAATTTGATATCTTAGCCTAGCTTACTTTTCTTAATTGCATTTCATGTTTCAATTGCTTATCATTACTTTGTTTGATATTTCATTTCTAGATTAGCAAAATTACTTTCTTCATTCATGTATTGCATTTGAATTTACATTTCAATTGAAAAACCAAAACCCCCATTTATATAGAAAAACCCAAAAATAACGACATCTAGCTTAATTCATACAACCTCTCTATTAGTCCTTGGAAAATACGACTCGTGGCCCCTATATTATATTTGTTTTGTGAGCTAAGGGTTTTCGATTATAAATTCTAATTTGAGGCTCATTCGTGACACTAGATGTGGGCTTATCAATGTATCCATTTGAAAGGTGCAATTTTGAATTTCGATTAATGACTAAATATTTATTGATCTTAATTATTATATATTTTGGTTTATAATATGATTTCTTATATGATAAGCAGATTTTTATATCATTGAAGAGAAAGGTTAAAAATAAAATACATGTTGAAGCCTCTATTGTCAATGCATATATCGTCGAGGAAGTCACATCTTTTGCATCATATTATTTTGAGCCTCACGTTAAAAGTAAAAGGCAGAGACCAGGAAGAAATGAGCAGGTCCTATTTGTTGGTGTAAGGTGCACTAAGATCTTGCCTAGAGTTTCGATGTTTGACAATACACCTAAGTCTGGTCAGTTTGACCAAGGGGTGATCCAAACAGGACTTGATGTTTGGATGTGTGGAAGTGAGCGAGAAGACCTAGTCGGTTAGACTAGGCAGTGGAAGTCCTGGTGAGTGAAGCTAGGCAAGGGAAAGTCCTAGTTGTAGGCTAGGCAAAGGGAAGTCCTGATTTGGAGGATTAGGCGGAAGTCTTGGCAGAGTCAAGTGCACCAGGTGAAGTCTGGGCTGGTCTAGGTGACCGAGTCGCAGCAGAAGTCTGGGCTGGTCGAGGTGACCGAGTCA
>NW_027435231.1:0-1584 GCF_044706935.1 Curcuma longa
TTGGAACTTATAGATGGCTAGAGGGGGGGTGAATAGCTCTTTGCTCGAATCGAAAGTTTTTCTCCTACGAGAGATTAGTACGCAGCGGAATATGGGAAAAGAAACAACAACAAATAAACACAAACCAAAGGAACCGGAGATGTACGAGGTTCGGGGATAACTTGCCCCTACTCCTCGGCGTGTCCGTGAGGTGGACGAAGCCTTGATCTTCGGTAGATCACACCCCGGCAAGAAAACCGGCTAAAAGAACCTCCTTCTCGGTGGAGATACCTCTCCACAACCAATCTCAAAGATAACAATTAAGTGCAGAGATTATAGAAGGAAATCAGGATTGAGGCAAATAAAACAAGAAGCTTACAGTGCCGCCTCAATCAATGAAACAATACCCTCAAAAACCTTCCCGAGAGCAAGGCACACCTCCTTGCAACACCTCAGGCCAAGAGCTTCAGGAGGGAGTCGTGAACGCGAGGAAGCAGAGAACACAACGATCGCAAGCACAGCAACAGCACTTCGTTAGAGTTTCAGAATAAGCGATACTTCTCCTCTTCTTCCTCTCTTCCTTTTAGCCAACGTCCTCTGAGTCCACTGCACTGATCACCTGATCATCCTCGGTGCAGCTCAGAGCGCCGTTATCTTGTCTTTTACCTAAAAGCAATACGTTATCATAAATGACAAAACTGAGCACAAGGAAAGTAAGCCCATTGACTCTCCTTTCTCTTCATCAAATTCAAACTTCACCTGCAAACATCAGAGTGGATTAGCGAAGCAATGACAGAAAAATCAGCTCAGACAGCAGAGATAAAGCAGAGACAGTACACGATCAGAAGCTTCTTAATTCGATCGAACAATCGATTACCCATGCTCTTAATCGATCAACTGATCGATTAAAGCATGATAATCGATCAGTTGATCGATCACCATACGCTAATCTCATTTCCCACCGAAGCGTTTAATCGATCACCAGATCGATTAAACTGCGTCGTAATCGATTGACTAATCGATTACGCGACGTTCTGTGTGTTTTTCTGAGTTTTCACAGTGAGTTCGGTAATCGATCAGAAGATCGATTAACATATTAACACAGGCTCACAGAACGATCTGTAATCGATCACCAGACCGATTAAAGGTCTGTAATCGATCTGGTGATCGATTAACTCACTCAGCCTTAGTTTAATCGATTTACTGATCGATTGAAACAGACTTAACTCGATCAAGGTTGACTTGAGTCTCACCCGAGCCAACCGCGCTGGATCACGTAATCACGAACAGGCTACCAAGCCTCCTCTGATACTGATCCGGTCCGAGGACAGGCTATCAAGCCTTCTCAGACCATAGTCCGGTACAGAGAACGAGCTACCGAGCTCTCTCTGACCCAGTCAGGAGAACGAGCTACCGAGCCCTCTTCGACTTCATCCGATCCAGAGAACGAGCTACCGAGCCCTCTCTGACTCAGTCCAAGAACGGCTGCCAGCCTCTCCGACTCAAATCGGTCCAGAGAACGAGCTACCGAGCCCTCTCTGACCTAATCCGGAGAACGAGCTACCGAGCCCTCTCCAATCCTATCCGGTCCAGAGAACGAGCTAC
>NW_027435232.1:0-3850 GCF_044706935.1 Curcuma longa
AACGCCTCGATCCTAACAGAAGGAAGGCGGCTACAGGGAAGAAGATGACAGGGAGCTCTGAAACCTCTGTTTTCTCACAGGGAAGAAGAAGCAACACTGCCGTGGGAGGAAGAAGATCCACCATCGCTGGAGGAAGAAGAACCGCCGCCGTGGGGAGGAAGAAGCATCGCCGCCGCGGGGAGGAAGATGACACAGAAACAGGGGCAGCACCGTGCCTCTTCCACTACTTCTTCGGCAGCCAACGAGGAGACCAACGAGTGGCGCGACCGTCAAACCCTCTCCCCGTCGCTTCTCCCATGGCCGACGAGCAGCTCAACGATGGCTTCCCAGGAGACTCTGCAGGCGCCGCGGGAGAAGACTCACTGCAGCAAAATCGCGATGAAGGGTTTATGGAGAAGCTACAGAGGTGGCTGAACCGTTTCCAAGCATAAACCACAAATAATCCCAACCAAACAACCCTAGGTTTCTTGTTTGAACTGAACCAGAATTGTAGCGAACCGGATTTATCTTTGGTTCGCTTGGTTCACTAACCAAACAAACTCCGATTTGACTCAAACCAGTTTTGTTCGATTCATCTTCGCAAGACGAATCTACTCATCTCTTTTGTTTTACCAAAACCTCTTCCATCATGAACCAAACCAAGTTGGTTCAATTTGGTTCAAAATTGAATCGTTCGATTCACTAACTAAACGACCTCTGATTTGAACGAAATCAATTTCGTTCGTTTTATTTTCGTAAGATGAGTTCCATCATTTTATCCATTATCTGATTCAACCAGACTTTATTTCTCTCGTTCTGAGAATCCAATTCTCAAACTCGTTTTAAGTCTTTCGGAGAACTTGTTGTACGTGTGACCCAATAGGTTTCCGGCTATGTTGGCCGTCCGTAATTAAGTGTTAATTACAGAACGATCATGAGTGACACCTAGTAGTATATCATGATCCTCAATTGATCGAAAAATTAATGATTGATTCCAAAATAGTTCTAAACCTTTACAGCAGCTACACTGAAACGTGCCTCGTTCCTTTCACCGTCTTATATCCACTTGGTTCAGGACATGGTCTATGTGTCAGTCCCCACTAGGCTGACTATGTCACACCTAGCCCAAGTTGCTTTCTTGTCCCACTAGGATAAAAGTTACTTGTACATGTATCCAAGAGTGTCATACTCTTAACATGTAATGTTTTGGCTAAAGACTTTTAGTAACAATCCTGACAAGCGGCCACAAGGTATACGTCTCCTTTTTTAAGGAGCGGTGAATCATCTGTGGGATATTCAAACACCTTCGGACACTTCGTCTTATACCCAATCATCTCAGGTCCACACCTCCTCGGAGATGCTTGTTTAAGATGTTAAAGTAAAAGCCTCCGTGACCAAGGTGACTTGAATACCGCAAGTCAAATGAAACTGGCACTTAAGCTTCACTGAGATCTTCATTGACATATATGTATATCGAACCATATGAAATCTCAAAGCAGGTCACTCCAATGAACTGATTATGATAAATACCTTGGAACGGATCGCCTTGATATTCAGATGTAGGGAAGGATATTGACGCCACACTCACGAAAGATGAGAAGGTGAGTGATAAGTCATGGGGGTTTTGATCGCCACAAGTTGTCTTGATAAGATCAAGATTAGTTCTTTGCCTAAGAACCAAAGGAAGCTCTCACAATAGAGAAAACTCTAATTTTATTCAAACTCAACATGCCTTAGTCATACAAGAGTTCTCCTATATATAGACTTAGTGGAGGTTGAAACATTAACTTCCCACTAAGCTTTTAATATCCACTAAGACCACTAGGCACTAATTATGCACTATTATTATGCATGCATGCATGCATGACATTTATTTCCCATAATACTAGCTTAGGAACTCCCAAAAAGTATTAAAAACCCACCAAAAGATATCAAAAATTATTTCAGAAAATTCTTCCAAAAATACCAACGAAAATTGGACACTTGTAGCGCTTGAATGCATCTTGGATCATGTAGATTTGGGCCTTCAAATTTTGTCTTTATGTTGGCCTAATTTCACTTTCAAGTTGAAGGAATGTGATCCATTTAGTTGTTGCCTCCATTGTGCATTGATCCCCTTTTTCCTTGAGCTCTATTATTAAGCCTTCCAAAGCTTGCTTGATTTTCTTAGTCTTGGATCTTGTCATGGGTCCTCCAATTCCTTTCAATGCCTCTTCCTCCTTGGTTTTATCTTGTAAGCTTGTATCCCCTCCTTGGTCCACATCATTCCCTCCTTCTTTAGGTGAATTTGTTCTCGAATTTAGATCTTCATCACCTACATCAAAAGGACACAAATCAGCCACATTAAATGTTGCACTAACACCATACTTACCGGGCAAGTCGATTTTGTAAGCATTGTCATTAATTCTTTCCAACACTTGGAATGGTCCATCTCCTCTTGGTTGAAGCTTTGATTTCCTTTGGGCAGGAAACCTTTCCTTTCTCATATGAACCCACACCCAATCACCGGGTTCAAGGACAACTCTTTTTCTCCCTTTATTGGCTCTATTAGCATATTGCTCCATTTTCTTCTCAATTTGAACTTTAACTTACTCATGAAGCTTCTTCACATATTTTGCCTTTGCTTTGCCATCCTTGTGAACTAAAGAAGAAGTGTTAGGTAAAGGAAGCAAATCAAGAGGTGTTAGCGGATTGAACCCATAAACAATCTCAAAAGGAGAAAATTGAGTAGTAGAATGGACAGTACTATTATAAGCAAATTCAACATGAGGTAAACATTCTTCCCACGACTTAATGTTCTTCTTAATAATTGCTCTAAGAAGAGTAGAAAGAGTCCTATTTACCACCTCAGTTTTGTTGGGTTGCAAAGGTGCAAACATAGTCCCACATCTAAAACACATGGGAAAGATCATGGGTTTAAAAGGATGGAAAGTATCTCCATTGGCAATGAGGCCTTTTGGGGAGAGCCCAAGAACAAAGCCATGAGGGCTTAGGCCCAAAGTGGACAATATCATGCCATTGTGGAGATGTGGACATTCTTTAGACCCTACAATCTGGTATCAGAGCGAGGCCGCTCTTCACCGGACTAACCGCCGGATGAGCCATGATCCGGATCTAACCATGTGGGTTGAACCTTAAAAACAAAGGAAGTAGGGGGGCCCCTCGTGTTTGAATCAAGAGGACCAGACACCGGGCAGGAAGTCCTAGTAGGTCAGGTAGACCGAGGGGCATGAAGTCCTGGTTGCAGCTAGGCAGGAAGTCCTAGTAGGTCAGGTAGACCGAGGGGCATGAAGTCCTGGTTGCGGCTGGACAGGAAGTCCTAGTAGGCAGCGTGGACCGAAGCGGCAGGAATCCTGGTGGATCGAAGATTCAGACATCAAACAGAGGCTTTCCGTTTGAGGGGGGGTCTGTGGTCCTTTGTTTGAGGGGGGGATTGTTGGGTTGCAAAGGTGCAAACATAGTCCCACATCTAAAACACATGGGAAAGATCATGGGTTTAAAAGGATGGAAAGTATCTCCATTGGCAATGAGGCCTTTTGGGGAGAGCCCAAGAACAAAGCCATGAGGGCTTAGGCCCAAAGTGGACAATATCATGCCATTGTGGAGATGCTTATATTATATACAGGCGGATTAGAACTTATATTATGAATGCAGGGCCAAAGGGGCTATTTATCTCCTTTACTATATTTTTGGGCTTATAGTCCCACATCTAAAACACATGGGAAAGATCATGGGTTTAAAAGGATGGAAAGTATCTCCATTGGCAATGAGGCCTTTTGGGGAGAGCCCAAGAACAAAGCCATGAGGGCTTAGGCCCAAAGTGGACAATATCATGCCATTGTGGAGATGTGGACATTCTTTAGACCCTACA
>NW_027435233.1:0-1600 GCF_044706935.1 Curcuma longa
GTGCCACCCCTCAAAATGGAGCGAACTTCAAGATATACAACTTTGCTTCAAGGTGAACAGAACGATGACTGCTCTAGGCTCTGCTAAATGGCACAACCGTACCTCCTGATTGCGGCCACGCTGGGTGCTCTGCCCAAAAATGGCAGACCAAATTTTGAACCAACATAACTTTAGGCTCAGATGGAGTTATGGGTCGGTCCACCACCCAAATCGAAGATAATTCAATGTTCTAAAACTTTGGTTGAGGGTCTAATTGAAGAAAACCGGGTTTACTAGGTGAAAAACCCATTTAGACGGAGCTTTGTAAACCAGGGACAATCTGGACAGTTTTGGGTGAGTATAAAAGGTGGAAACAAACCCAATCTTGGGTTATCTTGGGTCATTCTCCAAAACCCTTGGTCTTGGCTTGGCGGCGGCGCCTCCCCCTCTCTAGGGGAGGCCCTAAATGCTCCATCCTTCGCCGGTCCACCTCTCCATTCATCTCCACCGATCCATCCTACACCGGAGCAAGAAGAACTTCAAGAGGATGCTCACGCTTCAAAGATAAGTCTTCCCCTCTTTGGTGGATGATGTTTATTATGCATACTTGTTGTAACCTTCTTGTAATGGAGTAGATCCTTGAGTTTAGGATGTAGGATGAACATCTATGTAATGATGGTGATGTATGAACTAGTTTATGTGATTTTCCCTATTCAATGAAATGTGTACACTTGTTTCATGTACTATGTGCCTTGAATGTGTTTGATGAAATGTTTGTGTGAGCACATATGCATGATTATGAGGGGTAGATTACTTTGTAGGGAGATCCTAGGATCGTATACCCGGGACGCCTCGTGACAGAAGGAGAGTCTTAACCGGACCTTCCGAGGTGATTCCTACATAGTGGTAAACCCCCATAAGGGATATCTAATGGTTGATGGCCACTGGGACAAGGTTCTTAAGGGGGTACTCTGTGATAGAGGGTAGGCGTTGGATCGTATAGCGGGATGCCTCGTGACAGGAGGAGAGTTTTAAACTGGGCTTTCTAGCGCACCTTTACTAGAGGGCCACAACATAGGACTTCAAGGTCAAATGCCAATAAAGTCTGACGAGGTCGAGTTGGTATTTTGGTTAGAATCCCTACAAGGTGATAGACATTGAGAGTAAGGGAACAAACATGAATTAGGGATATCACCTAGCATTGATGTGAAACCGAAGTCCTAAACTTATTCATCTCACTCATAAACCCCAAGTCAATCTCTCTTTCTCTCACATACACAACCAAATCCTCAACCAATCCGTTTCCCTCCGAGTCTAGATAACTATCTTAGTGACATCACTATAGCTAATACACAGTCCCTGTGAGTTTTTTCAATATCTTTTTATTACTTGACGACAATCGTATACTTGCGGGAGCCTATCATCACGTTCCCTGTTTTATTACCCTACCACGCATCGCCTCCTTTTTCCTCGGATCGCCCGTTTTCACAACCCGAGCTATCGACGAGCAGAGAAGGAGTCGGGCTGTCGCTTGGCGCCACAACCTCCCTCCCCTAGACGCCGCCGTTCGCCGTCGCACGGCCCGATGCCGCCGGCCACTGCGTGTGGAGAAGGAAGAGGC
>NW_027435234.1:0-3155 GCF_044706935.1 Curcuma longa
TATTTTCTAAAAACTACTATGGTCTTTCAAGAAGTGTCAAAACTTAATTGTGACCAAAGGGATACCATTATTGTTGGTGCAAGAGAGAATGAGCTAAAACTTAAATATCATTTTGATGTGCGAAAAGGGGGAGAAGGAAACTTAAGTTAATAATCTAGATTTCTCCCAGATTGTTAAACCCTGACCTATATTAACTTAAGAAATTATCAAACATCAAAAAGAGGAAGATTGTTGGTGCAATATGCACTAAGATCTTGCCTAGAGTTTCGATGTTTGACAATGCACCTAGGTCTAGTCAGTTTGACTAAGGGTTGACCCAAACAGGATCTGATGTTTGGTTGTGTGGAAGTGAGTGAAGTCTAGTCAGATGACTAGCGAGAAGTCCTAGTCGGTTAGACTAGGCAGTGAAAGTCCTGATCTAGAAGATTGGGCAAGGGAAGTCCTAGTGAGTGAAGCTGGGCAAGGGAAAGTCCTAGTTGTAGGCTAGGCAAAGGGAAGTCCTAATTTGGAGGATCGGGCGAAAGTCTTGGTAGAGTCAAGTGCACCAGGTGAAGTCTGGGCTGGTTAGGAGGACCACGTCGCAGCAGAAGTCTGGGCTTGGTCAGGAGGACCAAGTTGCAGCAGAAGTCTGGGCTTGGTCAGGAGGACCAAGTTGCAGCAGAAGACTGGGCTGATCAGAAGGATCAGTTGCAACACAAATCCTGGGGGGCGAGGATAGAGTCGAACACAAGTCCAACGAGTAAGGAGGACTCGATTGGCAATCACATAAATTCTCTAGAATGGAGTGGGTTTGACTAACCCAAGATTTCGGTAGAAATCTAAAGTTAGACCTACAAATATGGCTTTAGGTTGTTTTGTTTGCTTGCTTGTATGCTTGTCTTACAGGAACCAGGAGCTGGAAGCAAGAGGGAAAAGCAGAGATGAAGCAAGTAAAGTCAACTCAAAGTCAAGTTCGGAGTCAACTCAGGTCAAACCTTAGTTGAGTCGACTCAATCGGAGACTTAAGTCGACTCTGTTGGATTGGAAACACACTAGAGGGGGGGTGAATAGCGTGTTGCACGCTTTTTGATTTTTTTCGTAAGTCACGAGTGCGAACGGAAGTGAGAAATAAACTTGAAATGCGGAAGCGTTTATAAGCAGAAAGAAACGAATGCAAAAAAGTAATAACACGGTTGGTTTTTACTTGGTTTACAGCCCAAGGCTGCTACTCCAAGGCCCACGGTCCTTGACCATTTCCTTTAGGCAATCCACTAAGGCACTTGGCCCTTTTCGATAGCAAGTGTATCGAAAAATACAAATTCAAAGGTTACAAAAAGTTTGGTATAATAGAAATGACAATAGTAAACCTTTACCGACTTTTTGATCACGTAGTCGCTCCTTGGATGAAGATCTCGGCGTTTCGATGTGAATCTGAGTTGCTTGGATTGAGTGCAGCACCTACGTCGAAGAACGAGAGCTCTGGAGTCGCGAAAACAGAGTTTGGATGCAAGAAGTTGTTGTTTCTCGGCTGCTGCTCTTGACCTTCTTTTATAGTCCTCCTGAGTCAACTCAGATGCCTATCTGGGTCGACTCCAGCTTGCGTGGCAGATAAAGCTTTATCGCTTTCACCCGTTATCCTCTCTGAGTCGACTCCAATTGCTTTCTGGGTCGACTCCAGTCGCTGTGGCGTCAATGGCGATAACTTTTGCCCCTGAGTCAGCCTAAGTCGACTCAAAATCTTACCTGAGTCGACTCTGGCCGAGTTGGCAAAAAATCGACGCGTCGACTTATGGATTCTGGCTGACTCTGCCGGAGTCGACTCCAGAACCCATCTGAGTCGACTCCAGACCCAAAAAGTCAACTTTTCGTCTGGAGTTTGCGTTCATTCAATTTTTCCTTCCTGCAAAAGATGTTAGCAAAATAACATGCAAAGGATAATTTATTAAATCGATTCTCGGAACCAACTACGAGTCTTAACTTCGGATCTCCAGTGAGATCCTGGGTTAGACCGACGCCTAATGTTCCCCTCGAGAATGCGTCCTCACCCACTCCCCTTGGGAGAATTTACCTGATTGCCAACCGAGTCCTCCTGACTCTTTGGACTTGTGCTTGGCTCTGTCTTCGCCCCCCAGGATTTGTGCTGCAACTGATCCTCCTGATCAGCCTAGTCTTCCACTGCAACTTGGTCCTCCTGACCAAGCCCAGACTTCTGCTGCAACTTGGTCCTCTTGACCAAACCCAGACTTTTGCTGCAGCGTAGTCCTCCTGACCAGCCCAGGCTTCACCTGGTGTACTTGACTTTGCCAAGACTTCATGCCTAGCTTCCACTAGGACTTAACCTGTGTCTCCTGTAAGCTCAGTTCAACATCATTAGCACAATAACATACTTAACTTAATCCTAGTTCCATAATCAAAACCCTGGTTCGATCTGCTAGTGTTTCCTGCACCAACATACTCTACAGTGGAGTCGACTCAGATAAGGTTTTGAGTCAACTCAGTCTGACTCAGAGTCAAGACTTATCAAAGTTGACGCCACATCAACTAGAGTCAACTCAGAAGGCAACTGGAGTCGACTCAGACAGGATAACGGGCGGAAGCGATAAAAATTGATCTGCCACGTCGGTTGGAGTCGACCCAGATGGGGAGTTGAGTCGACTCAGGACTAGTATAAAAGAAGCATTCGACCAGCAGCTCAATGAGACAATTCATACATCCTTCCTTCTGACAAGAGCCGCTACTGAACGCAACCGAGGCCAACCGCTTGCAACCGGGGAAGATCCAGGAGGAGTGCGCGGCGCTCAGGACTTTCGGATCGGCAACAAGTGTTTGCATTTTATTTTACTTGTCTTTACATTTTGTTCTTTATTGTTGTTATTCTTTACAGACTGTAAGACGGGTTTCTCCGCCTCCGAACGACGTTCGAAAAGGAGACCACTAGTGGACGGGCGCCTACCGTGATTAGGCCTTGGACGTACTAACCCTAGGGGTTAGGAACCAAGTATATCCGCATGTCCCTGTGTATGTTTTCTAATATTTCCGCTGCTTAGTTTTTAATAGATATCGAACGAACAAGAAAAAGCTACACGCGCTATTCACCCCCCTCTAGCGCGTACAAGATCCTACAGTTCACATCACCTCAAGGTAAATTTCAAAGTTTGAATTATAACCCTAATGTT
>NW_027435235.1:0-2370 GCF_044706935.1 Curcuma longa
GCTGTTGGGATGTATACAAGAATCCTAGCTATCAATGTAAATAAAACATTCTGAAATGAGAATTACTTTTGGTCAATGTTTGCATTTAGTTTTTATGTAAGTGTCCACTTAATCTATATTGTAGATAAACATGGTGTGCGTAGTCACACACAGAAGACCATGTTATCAGTTCCTTATAGATTATAAACAGTGTTCACAACCAAGATGGATTGGACAAACCATTGCACTGGTTGTAGTGTAATTTGGTCTTAGTCTGTCTTGACTATAGAATTACACTAGTACACTTAGTGTGTATTGAGCAGGACCACCTGATGATTGTTCGATTTATACTGACTATATAATTGAACTAAACCTCTGTTACTATCGATGTACATGCTCTTAATCCCAATATAATAACAAACACATGTGCTTAGTATGTACTTCTTTGATTCATCAAAGGGTGAGATTTAGAGCGATAGATCAAAAGGCCCGATGAGTTGGGAAGTAGTATTATGTACATGGTGTGTTGTTGATTATAGAAGGAAACTGTGTCCTATAATCTAGGCTGATTATGTCCCCTTGAGGAGCTCATAAAGGATTATCATGTAAACCCTGCAGGTGGGCTTAGTTCCGCATGATAACAAAGGTTGAGTGGTACTACTCTTGGATTAGAAGTTGATTAAATTCGAATTGTCAGTAACTCATTTAATTAACGAGCATACGATATCTTAAACACAGGGAGATTAATGTACTTATAGTAAGAAGGAGCCCATAATATAATATGGGATTGGTGTGGTAGTGCAATAATAACTCTCTAGTAGAATGAGTTATTATTGATGGACTTAAGTTGTGTGTTCAGGAGAAACATGGGAAGCTTAAGCCCATCGGGAGACCAAAATCAATTCCTCCTCGAAGTCCCTACTGTAGCCTTTGGAAATCCTCGAACCCACCTCAGGAAGAATTCATGGAGACCTTCGGAAGAATTCTTGAAGACCTCTTGGAGACCTTCGGAAGAATTCTTGAAGACCTCAGAATGTAGGATCGAAAGAACGCGCTAGAGGGGGGGTGAATAGCGCGTTGCACGCTTTTTCAATTTTCGTAAATACTCGAACTATGCGGAAGCGTAATTAATAGAAATACAGCGGAAATGTAAAGCAAACAAAAAAGAGACTCGGTTGTTTTTTACTTGGTTCACAGCGCAACGCTGCTACTCCAAGGCCCACGGTCCTTGACCGTTTACGTTGGGCAATCCACTAAGGCACTTGCCCCTTTACGGCAGCAAGTGTATCAAAAAATCCGTATAAAATGCAAGTACAATAAGTGAATGATTAAATTACAGAGTTACCACACTTTTCATTTTTCTCGGTCGCTCCCCGGATGTGAAATTCGGCGTCTTGGTGTAGGATGGAGTAGCTTGAAGTTGTTGTAGCACCAACGTCGAAAAACTGGAGCTTGGGAGTCATGAGAATGGAGTTTTGGGGCGTTTGGAATTGATGCTTCGGCTGCTGGTCGCGGGCTCTTTTATAGCCTTGCTGAGTCGACTCAGATGCAAATGTGGGTCGACTCCAGCCTGCGTGGCAGATCAAGTGTTATCGCTTCGTCCCGTCTTCTTCTCTGAGTAGACTCCGATTGACTTCTGGGTCGACTCTAGTCGCGGTGGCAGCGGCGTTGATAATGCTTTTACTCTGAGTCGACTCAAAACGCCATCTGGGTCGACCCAGGCTGTGTTGGCGGAAAGTCGATGCGCAGACTTCCGGATTCCTGCTGACTCGGCTGGATTCGACTCCAGAACCCATCTGAGTCGACTCTAGACCCAATTTTTCAACTTTTTGTCCGGAGGTCCCATTTGTCTGACTTTTCCTTTCCTGCAAAAGATGTTAGCTCAAAGTGGTAACATGTAAAGGATAAAGTTGGTCTATCAGACCAACTATAAGTCTTAACTTCGGGTTTCCAGTGAAACCCTGGGTTAGACTGACGCCTAGTGTTCCTCTCGGGAATGCGTCCTCACCCACTCCCCTCGGGAGAATTTACTTGATTGCTAACTGAGTCCTCCTGACTCGTTGGACTTGTGCTCGGCTCTGTCTTTGCCCCCTAGGGTTTACACTGCAACTGATCCTCCTGATCAGTCCAGCCCTCAGCTGCAGCTTGGTCCTCCTGACCAGGCCCAGCTTTCTACTGCAACTTGGTCCTCCTGACCAAGTTCAGACTCTACCTGGTGCACTTTGACTCTGCCAAGACTTCATGCCTAGCAGCACTAGGACTTTTCCTGCAAGCTCAGTTTATCCTGGTTAGCCAAACCACATACTTAACTTGATCCTAGTTCCATAATCAAAACATTAGTTCGATCTGCTAGTGCTTCCTGCACTAACACAGAAGACCTTGAAAGACCTT
>NW_027435236.1:0-1874 GCF_044706935.1 Curcuma longa
AGAACGAGCTACCGAGCCCTCTCTGACCTAGTCCGGAGAACGAGCTACGGAGCCCTCTCCGACTCCATCTGGTCCAGAGAACGAGCTACCGAGCCCTCTCTGACCTAGTCCGGAGAACGAGCTACCGAGCCCTCTCCGATCTCATTCGTCATTGGTCAATCTGAATATATTGAACTTAATTCTTGTCCAACTAAAATGAACTTAAATCTGTGTCAACATCAAAATAACAATCGGGACAAACTGCATCAACAATCTCCCCCTTTTTGTTGTTTGACAACACGATTTAAGTTTAGATCGGAATATCAACAATCTTCCCTTTCATATATGTAAGTAAGGAGATCAAGATCCTCCCCCTACAACAATTAAGTTCATTACTTTGGGAATAAGAGTTAAGTTTATATATGTAAGGAGATCAAGATCCTCCCCCTACATCAATTAAGTTTATTGCTTTGGAGAATAATTCTCAAACTTTAGTAACCATCCTCTCTCCAATTCCTAAACTTAAGTCCATCCTCTCCCCCTTTGTCAAACACCGAAAAGGGTGTAGACTGGTCATCAAGCCACACCAACTCCCCCTTAATTCAAGCGTGTCTCCTCCTTAACACATTAATATAAAACGAAGAGTGGTAAACATGAGAAACAGACAATATAAGGAAGCGATAAGCATCAAGATATGACATAAAAACATAAAACAAAGTATATGAAATAATCGATTACTGAGTCGATTGAAATGAGTTCTGATCGCACATGGGAATCGATTGGTAATCGATCAGATGATCGATTAAGTGTGACGGTAATCGATTGGGAGATCGATTACCAAGTTGTGTAATCGATCACCGAGTCGATTACATTCGGTACTGTTTGCTTTTTGAGATCGATTGGTAATCGATCAATTGATCGATTACAATCGATTCTGTTCGATTCCTAATTGGTTGGTAATCGATCAACAAATCGACTTCGATTCTGAAACTTTCTGAAACTGAAAAACGTATCAGGTTTTGAAAACAGTTTCAGTTTCTGAAAACCATCAGAAAACGAAACCCTAAACACATCCTAACCATCAGAAAATGAAACCCTAAACACATCCTATGCCAATTTCCATTCTTGTGTGCCAAGTTTCTGTTTGTGCCAAGTTTCAGTTTGTGCCATTTTTGTGTGCCAAGTTTCAGTTTGTGCCAAGTTTCAAAAAACTAGTTTCAGTTTCAGTTTGTGCCAAGTTTCTGAAAATGTATCAGATTCTGATACTAGAAAACTATCAGAAACCGAAGTTATGAACAAATCCTATTTCTTGTGTGCCAAGTGCCACACCCCTATTCCCAAGTCATGAATCCTTAGCTCCTATATTTCTTTTATGGTCCAATTGATCTTCCTAGGTTAAATCGATTTCTTGCGTGCCAAATCAAAGAAACTCAAACATAGGAGACAAACACAAGAATCAACCAAAGTATTTGAACAACGTAGATAAGTTCCAATAGGATTCCAGCCAAGTTTCCTTGACCGGAATGTACAAGTATGATCTAGGAACCAAGTGCACATCAATTATACATTGGTATTCCCCATACTTGATTGATATATCGTCAACCTCATTATTCAAGGGATGCATGATACATTTTGAATAATTTGGTTGATCCTAGCATCTCACCCCATTTCTAGCAATACAAAAATATTTTGTTAAACCTTATAGTTTGTGTGAGATGTCCCCAAGTTGCCCAACAATTTGAATGATCATGAAGGAGTTTATTTTTTAAAATAAAGAAAAACTTATGGTGCAGTGCACATTCCCAACTCCCTTCTTAAAAAGCTGAATTCATTTTCGGAGAGTGATTTAGTGAAAATATCCGCTAGGTTAGACTTTGACTCAACATGTGAGAGTA
>NW_027435237.1:0-3989 GCF_044706935.1 Curcuma longa
AATATGGAATTTGCTTATTTCCATCTACATGTTGCAGTTCAGGCCTTGACATGAGTTCTAGTGTTGTTCGACATTTGCATGCATAATGTGGATATCTAATTTTGAATGAGCTTATTGTTTTCTTTTTGCATATCTCTTTTCCTTTTCATTTGATTCACATACTGTATATATGATCATTTATCACAGGCCAACAGTTATAATGAAAATGTTGACCTTGCTGGAAATAGTAGTCAAAGACTTGTTGGCTGTTGGCCATGCATCTGGCCTTATCTTGCAAGCTCGTTCTTCTTGCAACATGGTACCACATTTGAATCAGATTTTTATGGTTACTTAGCTCAAGAATTTGGTATAAGTGATACCTGTAAAGGGCTTGCTAGTAATATTGGCACTGTGGGTATTTTGAACCTTGATCGGAAACTTAATGGTGAAGGATCTCATCGACGCATAATTTCGACCTTGAGGTTCTTGAACCTATCAGATATTAATTCTTTGGTTGGTACTCAAGAGTGCGAAGCAGTTATCATTGAAAGACTTCCAGATGGTATCTTTGCTGATCCATTTGAGTTACAACATCTTGTTAACCACAAAGGTTGTTGTACATCTTGCACGCCATTTTCAAATTTTTTATTTTCTTGTGCAAGCATTTACATTCTCATCATTTTTGCAGTTTATTTGGATGTGGCTGTGTTTGGTGATAAAAATCTAGAACTGCCCTCTTCACTTTCAAACAGGTCCGTTGTTGAGATTCATATGATCATTGGCAATGAAAATTCATCGAGTGCTGAGACTATAGTTCAACTTCCGCTGCATGCTAGATATCCGGTGAGTTTAAAATTGAAGAATCTTATTGGAATAACCAGTATGTTGTATACGATTAGTTTCTTCTAGAAATATATCTATCATGTTTATTCACTTACAGTCATTTTTTTTCTTAACTGTCTGGTATAAATTTCATCTTGATCATTTAAAGGGACTGATTAAATGAGCTTAGAATGAGAAATTGCTTTTATTAGACTCAAAATTAGGCATCAATAAACAAGTCAATTGTATCAAAAGTCAAAATAAAATGTAAATCGTCAGAAGTAACTCCAATGTGTCACCATGCATCACCTATGAAAATTCACGTGTTAGTTCTATTTATACTTTTCTTAAACATCATCAACTAATACTACAGAAGCCTCATATTTATTAGTAGGTGGTTTTTTTTCTATTTATAATTTCGAAAGAATTGTTTTTGATTGGTAGAAATTTCCTTAATTATATGATAGGAAAATTATGAAATATGGTTATATGCCAAATGGTTCTTTTCCTTTTTGTTATTATTGTATCTGTGCCTCCTTCCCTTCTTTGTTCTCCCACTCTCATCTCTCTTATCCTTGATGTTTCCATTGTGTTAGTTTTCTTATACTTTTGCATTTTGTTCCTTCACAAATCAAGTTATAGAACTGGCTGAACATGGTCGTTTTCTTTTCTGCATGCTAGTATTTTGCATGACTTGATTTGCAACCCTGTTTAATTGCTAAGATTAGCTCTAAACACTCTAAATGCCTGGTTTCTTGCAGCCCCTTGATAGCAGTGGTTATATGAAAGTCAAATTGGAAAGCCCCAGAATTGTTTCTACGTTGCAGGACAAAAGCTTCAAGTTAGAGCCATGTTTGTGGATACTCATTGAATTGAATGCTAATGTTGGATCAGCGAAGACAGTTGCGTGGCATGTCCCCGCAGGGAATGATGCACACAGAAACATTGTAGCCACTGCAACTTTTGCTTCTGCATTGATTTGCGCTCTTTCAGTCTTTGTATTTACTATATATTTCTCCAAGAACTTCGTCCAAGTGCCTCCAGGCTTCTGAGGAAATGGTATTACTCTTGTTTTACCCGTAGAATTGTTTATCAACACTCTTTTTAATTGTTATTTTTGTTATATCTTCTTTAGTGTGTATGATTTCATATTTTAATAAAATGTTTGATTGCCTTTTCAGTTCAAATATATAACTTAAATTGTGATCCTCTTAAATGTGATCGAGAGTGCGTAGATAATATAAGAACAGTTCGTGTATATTACGAATATCTATTAATCATTTTAGTCGTGCATAATCCTATTTGTATGGTATTTTGTAAATATTATATTATCTCATTATAAGTTGAAAAATGTATAAATCTTATTTATTGAATCAATATTTTAGTAAAAGTTTCAGATAAATAAGATTTTTTTAATGAAGTTTAAACAAGTTAAATTTAATAAGAAAAATAAATAAAATTTGGTAAAAATTTAAGATAAATAATATTTTAATAAAGAAGTCTGAATAAGTTAAATTTAATAAGAAAGTTGTATTAATTTAAATACAACCAAATTAATATATTTTGATTTAACAACTCTAGATTCGGAAATTTAACCTGTTTATGACTATATTACGATTTACAATCTACATTGTGATTCAAGTCTAGCGTATAATTTTTATTTTATAATTTAATAATTTAATCTTTAATAAATAGTGATACTCCCGAGATAAATTGGGCATCCTTTTCAAAATCAAATGAACATCCCATTTAAGTCAACTACCTGAGATGCCTGGATTAGATTTTAAAATTTAAGTTGTAGCAGTTAGTAGGTAATTATAGCAGATAACTATTTCGTGTAGAAGATAGTTGTGATAATAATATCATTAGATCCCATGACATTTATTATTTTTTAAATAAATATTATTTGATCATGATCGACTGTGTAGAAATTAATATATAACTGTTATAACGTGTAACAGATGATTGTTAGCTTCTACAACAATATCATTATCTTATATTGATTTTATTTATTAGAGAGAATGATAACTTAATTAAAATAATATTTTAATAAATAAAATAAATTAATTAAAATAATATTTTAATAATAAAATAAATTAAAAAGAGTGCATGACCCACATTAATTTCAAATGAACATTAAAGGATCACAATCGGATAGAAACTAACAATCAACTGCTATATATTATAGCAACTATTTACTAACTTTTACAATAGTATTATTATTTTATGTTGATTTTATTTATTGGAGAGTGATAACCTAATTAAAATAATAGTTTAATGAGCAAAACAAACTAATAAGACTCTATGATCTCACCCTATTTTAAATGAACATTAATTTAAAATTATTTGATAATGATCAATTATGTAGAAACTAGTAGGTAGCTGCTAAATACATAATAATTAGTCGTTAGATTCTATTCTACAACAGTTTCCTTATTTTATGTTGATTTTATTTATTAAAGAGTGATAGTCTAATTAAAATAATATTTTAATAAGTAAAATAAATTAATTTTTTTATGATATTAATTATATTTTAAATGAATATTGTTTTATCATGATAAACTGAGTAAAAATTAATAAATAGTTATATAGCGTGTAACAACTAACTATAATTATTATAAATTTTAAAATTCGCTAAAGATATTTTAGACATTTCACTTTAAATGAGGCGCTTATTAATTTTTTTTTAGGAGCGCTTTTTTGGCAAATGACGGGAGTTTTTTATTTTTATTTTTATTTTTATTTTTATTTTTGCCTAAAAGAAAATCAAAGATATATCAGTCGTCGAGGAAGCAGATAACCCCCGACGCCCATTTCCTCTCCTGCTTCTGCTCTTCATTTCATGCGATCGCTGTTTCCCAAATTCCCGTCCCTCTTTCTCAGATTCAAATCCCATGCCTCAAATCCAAACCCTAACTTCTCCCTCAAATGTCCGCTTCTCTTCTCCGTTAACCTTTCCACCCTTCGCCACCTCCGTCAATGCCTTGCCCACGCCCTCGCCGCCGGCCTCCTCGGCAGCACTCACCTCCATCTTTGGAACTCTCTCCTCCTCTCCCTCTCCCGCAGTCCCAACCTCGACGTCGCCGTGCCTCTCTTCCATCTTCTGCGAGCAGCCGGCCTCCCAGTCGATGACTACACCTTCACCGCCGTTCTCAAAGCCCTCGCCTCCCTCGCCTTCCTTCGAGAGG
>NW_027435238.1:0-4249 GCF_044706935.1 Curcuma longa
ATTTATGCTTATCACTTTATGATTTATTCTTTATCATTATGGTTATTCTGCTGATGATATATCTTGTTATCTTAAAGACCTAACTTAAACAAGTTTTTGTCAAACATAAAAAAGGGGGAGATTGTTAGTGCAGTCTTGCCCCAAGCATCATTGGATTTTAATGTTTGGCTAAAATGAGTTTAAGTTAAGCAATGTTGGTGATCTAACTTGTGTGAATTGAGTTCACAGGAAAGTCCAGGTTGGAAGACTTGGCAAATGGTGAAGTCCTGGAGGTGCAGTCTCTTGGTAAACGGTGAAGTCCCGGAAGCACGACCTCTTGGCAAATGGTGAAGGCCCGGAGGCGCGGCCTCTTGGAAAAGGAAGACTTAGCACGACAAAGCTGAGGAAAACATCTCAAGCAAGTGCAAGGATTGACACGAGGTTTGTGGAGGGTGTTTGAAGGCTTGAGTCAAGGATAAAGGATGAAGAAGGAAGCTGAAAGGAGATTTTCAGCTTGATCAGTCGACTGACACTGCCATCAGTCGACTGGCACCTCAGTCAACTGACACTGCCATCAGTCGACTGGCGCCTCAATCGACTAACACTGCCATCAGTCGACTAGCACCTCAGTCGACTGATACTGTCATCAGTCGATTGGCGCGTTGATCCAGAAGCACACAGGAAGATTGGTCGAGTGATTTTCTTGGACCAGTCAACTGGCCAGTCGACTGGTGGATGGAGCAGTCGACTGACAGACGACCGTTGGATTGACAGCTGGAGAATTAAACACGAATTAATTAGTCGTTGAAGCTCATCAGTCGATTGCTCCCTGAGCCAGTCGACTGATGTCAAAAATTTTATAAAAACGTAGTTTGACGATTGGCGAAGTAACTGTTCACATTCTTTCATTCTTGCACGAACTCCAATCTCTGTAATCTTCATTCCTCTTCCTCTAAATCTCACTACTAATCTTGTACAAGGAAGAGATTGATTTGTAAAGGTTTCTCCGCCTTCAAAGAGTGCTTTGAGAAGGAGAAATTTCATAGTAAAAAGGTCATGTGCTGTGTGTGGATCCTTGGACTAGTCACTGACAACCCTAGATTGCTATGTGTCACGAGTAGGGTTGCAAATTAGAATTTATAAATTTTATCAAAAACCCACAATTAATTCCAACAAATCAAGTATAGGGGCCTCGAGTCGTGTTTTTCCAAGAACTAGTAGATAATTGCTTAAATTGAGCTTAGGTGTCGTATTTTTGGAATTTTCTGAATGAAAATGGGGGTTTTGGTGTTTTCAAGCGAAATGTAAATGAAAATCAACTAATAGGAAATGAAAAATGCTAAAAATATCAAACACTAAAGAATGCAAGCAATCTGAAACATCATCAAAGCAATTAAAGAAACCTAAAAAGCAAAAATGAAGCTAAGTTACAATTGGATTTAAAGGAAATCTAACTAGCAAGACAATTGTGCAATGAAACTACTTAACTCTTAATCAGCTAGCAATGAAATCCCTGATCCAACTAAACCACCCTAGCAAACCGATACTTGGAAGCCAAAAATTGGCACGGAACAGTGCTTTGAAACAGAACAGTGAAAGAATTTCAGTATCTAAATTTGGGTTTAAGCTAAACTAAGCAAAATCTAAAGTTAATTCAAATCCAAACAACAGCTAAAGTTAAACCACATGAAAAAATTCACAAACAAACTTTAAGAATTGAATTAACAGAAACAAAAATCAGAAATCAGAAAACCAAAACTATCAGAAACAGCAAAACTCCTTCAACCCTTCCCTTTTCCATTTCTTCTCCTCAATTTGGTGTCAATCAAACTGGTGAATCCACAATGTGGCTTCAATAATCCTTTGGAAGCTTCAACGCAATGGCTGACGTGGTTTACTCACTGCCCGACTCTGAAAAAACCAGAAAAACCCTCTCCGGCTATAACAGAGACTTCGCGCGAGCTATTTTGAGTTGCAAAAACTGGATTGCTTGTCTTCACTTGTCTCCGATTGATCTTATGATTATAAAGAGCACTCCGCAATCCTCAGAGAACCCCTCCAAGGCTTGCGGCGTCGGATTGAGCTGAAGGTGGCCGGAACTCACGAAAACAGAGCACAAAGCCGCCTGAGAAACCCTCTCAATCGCGCCTCGTCCAGCTGCTGGGATTCACCCAATCGACCGGCGTTGAACTCCTCAAGGATCAAGGATCGCAATGGAAGTGGTTTGGGAAGAAGGGGCTCGCCGTGCACGTACGTCGCGCGAGCAGAGGAGGCCTTCTCGGGACGACGATGAACAGTAGCGGCGACCACTGTTCATTGGGTAAGCTGTCAGTTTATATACGGCTGATTAATTGATTAATCTGGACCGTTGATTTTGAATCCAACGGTGCAAACTTGATCTGAGCTCTAGGGCAGCTTAGGGCTTCCAAAAAATTTGAGGGATCTTGATCGGGCTTGATCTAGGTCATGTCCTCCATGTTGGCTTGATCAATTTGGGCAAATTGACTCGATTTGGCTTGATTTGATCGCGATTGAGCTCGAACTTGATCCGATTTGAGCCCTAAAATCAATTAAAACCCAATTAATGCAAAAATTGTCATTAAATCATGAAAATTATAATCAAGCTTCAGATTATGCAATATAGGACAATTAAGATCAAATCGATTCATTTCATAATTTATTTTCATGTAAAAACCCAAAAATTGAATCGATTAAAATGCATAAAACCCTAGCTCATCAAATTCCCCCACACTTACCCTTGAGCGTCTCGCTCAAGCCAACAAAATAAACTAAGATCGTACCCCCTCTAGATCATTCTCAATCATGATTAGAAACAATTAAAAGGGAATTATCTAAAGTTGTAGAATTTCAAAAGCTTAAATCCATGGACTAGACTCTTGTTCTCGGTTAACCACATAGTAAGTTTCACCCTTCATGATTAATTGAGGTAAATGCATCACACTAAATCTCTCGAGGTTGTTTTCAGTGAATAAAATCAGTGGCTCCCATCCTACATTCTAATTCAAGATCAAAGTGAAGTAGGGCTCACTCAAGCAACTTAAGTTTCATGCATTTCCATAGGCTTGCTTGTTTTCTACTCTCCACTACCATTCTTAATTTGGAATCCACATATATTGGGCTTAACGAAGGCATAAAGAGATTATGAACTTAGACAAATGAAATAAGAATTTAGAAATGGAAATGCAAGAGAAAAGAAATTCAAATAAGAAATTGAATGCTAGTGGTAGACATGGGCATAATTAAATGTTATCAATAAACCTTGCCCTCCTTCCTAACTTCTTTCTTTTGCATTCCATTTGTTTCAATGTGCTTTTCAGATTCATGAATCAAGGATAAGTCAAACCCATGAGGTTCTCCTTGTTGATACAAACTCCTTTTCTTTTCTTCATTTTTTTTTCTCAAAACTCACCAAATGTGCCATTTTTGTTTTCCCTTTGAAATTTAACCCAATTTCTTCACATTTGGGTTTCACAAGAGATAAGAAATAGCATCCAATCATCAGAAACCAAAATTCACCTCACATGAACCCGCAATTTCAATGTATCATTGGCACGTTCTATTCCAAAAATTATTGAAATTGGATTTGATACTTTGCTTGTTCTCTCTTGTTTCTTGCTGTTTTGCCTCCATTCTTTTTCCATAATGAAGCTTGATTGATAATGCTAATAGCCATGCAAAGTTCTGTGCAATTCGAGCTCAGATCAGTCCCATAAAAATTTCAAGAACACTGCTGAAAAATCACACTATTTTTCTGGTTTTTTTCTATTTTTTTCTGTTTTGTTTTGATTCTTCTTGATGCTGCCATCAATACTTTGGACAACTTGATATCTTAATTTGTTGTTTGGAAAGTGGCTGAAATGGAAGTAGGTTTTACTGAATTCATCAACTTATCAGATTTTTGAAACGCCACTTGAACATTCAACACTTTTTTTTTGTTTTCTGCTTCTTCTTTTTTTTTTCTGTTGCTTGTTCAGGAATTGACTGGAATGAAGTAGTTTTTTTTAGATTCATCAGTTGATCCGAATTTTGGCACCATCTTGATACAATCAACCCCTTTTTTTTCTTCTCTGTTTTCTGCAAATTTTTTTTTCTGATTTCCTACTCCATTTCGAATCTGAGTTTGTGGCCATGATTATCACACATCCATCCCACTTCTTTGACTGAGTTCAAATGATTTGTTGAATCAATCCAAGCCAAACTCATTCCCAACTTCAAAGCTCCTCATAATTGTTTCTTGAATTTCTCTTTT
>NW_027435239.1:0-10190 GCF_044706935.1 Curcuma longa
CTCGGTCACTCTGCTCGGTAGTCGGCAACTTGGCCACATTGCTCTCTCCGGCAAAGATTCACAAACAAAAGATCATCAAAGGCCAGAATCGTCACCATTGTTCTTCCAATCGCAGGAGCTGCACTCTTAGGAATTCTTCTTTCTGCGTGGAATTTGAGGAGAAGAAAATTAAGTTAGAAACCAATCAGTCACTGAACACTTGAAGATTCTGAAGACTGAAAGCACATGCTAAATTTGTCTTATAGCAAGAAGAATTCCCCAATCAATCGATCTCGAGTCCTTGGAAGGAATTAAAGAGACATGATCTTCGTGGGACTAGGCCCCATTCAAGCGGCCACCAACAACTTCTCAATTGAAAACAAGCTCGTAGAAGGAGGATTTGGAGCTGTTTACAAGGTGCTAAACGATTTCTTTCTTTCCCTTTTTCTCAATTGTTTCATGCCAACGCAGATCAGCATTGGTTGAATTATAATGTGCTCAGGGAATCCTGATTGATGGGAAAGAAATAGCAGTCAAAAGGCTGTCACAGAGATCCAAACAAAGCTTTCTGAGTTCGAGAATGAGGTGAAGTTGGTCGCAAAGCTCTGGCACAAGAACCTTGTAAGGCAATGGGGTTGCTACATGGAAGAAGTTGCTAGTCTTTGAATACCTTTCTAATAAAAGTCTAGATGTCATCGACGAATGATCCCAAGAGGGCTATCGAGACGATGAATTCCAAGAACATCGAGTCATCGACGAGTGAGGCTAAAAGAGCTGCCGAGACAATAAATCTCAATAACATTGAGCCACCGACAAGTGAGGTCGAAAAGGCTATCAAGACAATAGATCCCGAGAATATCAAACCATCTACGAGCAAGGCGGAGAGGGTTGCAAAGATGATGGATCTCAAGAACACCAAACTAACGGCGAGTGAGGCTAAGAGGGTTGTCGAGATGATAGATCCCGAGAACACCAAGTCATCGGTGAGTGAGGCTGAGAGGGTTGCCAAGACGATAGATCCAAAGAACATCAAGTCATCTACGAGTGAAACTGAGAGGACTACCAAGATAATAGATCCCAAGAACGCCAAGCCAGCGGTCAGTGAGGTCGAGAGGGTTACTGAGATGATGGATCCCGAGAATCCGAGCCAGCGTCGAGTGAGGCCGAGAAGGCGGCCAAGATGATAGATCCTGAGAACACCAAGCCATCGGTGAGTAAGACTGAGAAAGTTGTTGAGACAATAGATCTCGAGAATACCAAGTCATCGGCGAGTGAGACCAAGAGAGCTACCGAGATGATAGATCTCTAAAACACTAAGTCATCAACGAGTAAGGTCGAGAGGGCTGCCGAGATGATAGATCCCAAGAACACCAAGCCATTGATAAGTGAAGCCAGGAGGGTTGCGGAGATGATAGATCCCAAAAACATCGAGCCAACGGCGAGTGAGACCAAGAAGACTGCTAAGACGATAGATATCGAGAACACTAAGTCATCGACGAGTGAGATCGAGAAGGCTGTCGACCGATACACTGAACCAGTTGGATCTATCACCTCAAAACGTTGAAGCAGAATGTCGAGTTATCGGCAAGTGGGGCCGAGAGACTAGCTTGATAAAAAGTAGTCATCTTGTTGCCTTGTAAAAGAATATGTACAAAGTAAGTAACAGGACAAGTAGGAGAGAAGAGGAAACAGTAGAACTGAAACTAAATGTGATAAGGCCTTAAATGGATGACGTTTCATGGTCGCTTGAGCTCCTTTCCTTAATTGTTGGCCAGGTAAGACCCTTTAGTGAGTCGCCACGTGATTCGGTAAGATCCTTCCCAACGGGCTTCCAGCTTACCAACCTCTCTTGGAGGCTTAAGTTTTTTCCACACAACGTCTCCTACTTGAAAAGAGTCGGGAGTAACTCTTTTGTTGTGTACCTAACCCATGCGCTGCTGATAAGCTTTAAGCAGCATGTCAGCCATATCGCGGGTCTCGCTGATTAGATCCAACTCCAGGAGTCGTTTGTTGAAGTTACCCTCCCCTCCGTCGTAAGCTTGGATCCGAGTGGTTTCGAGGCCGACTTCAATCGGTACCACAGCTTCCCCTCCGTAATCCAGATGAAAAGGAGTTATGTCAGTGCTTTCACAAGGGGTGGTATGATAAACCCAGAGAATATTATGCAGCTCTTCTACCCAGCTACCCCTGACCTGGTCGAGCTTGACTTTCAACCATCGGGCGAGCTCTCGATTGACGATTTCGATTTGTCTATTACTCTGACAATAGTAGACGGAAGTATAGGTGTGACAGATATTAACACCATTCGCAAAACTTACAACCTTGAAATTGTTGTTCATTATCTGACACAATTTGGCAAAAAAGGTCGCATTTGCACACTATATTGTGTTAAAGGAATTTGAGAACGATGTCTTCAGTTATCCTCGCCAAAGGATCGGCTTCAACCCACTTTGAAAAATAATCCACCGCTACTAGGAGAAACTTCTTTTGATTCGAGCTAGCACAGAAAGGCACTACTATATCCATTCCCCACTAATCAAAGGGATAGGATGTTGGGATCGTCTCGGTGCAATGCGCGTGTCTACACGTTTCGTAAACGTGCGCAGCGGAAATATAACAAATAATTACAACTAATTATTAAACAACACACGTATGCATAGCAGGTAATAACAAGTACAAGGCATGACAGAAAATTAAAATTTTACAGAATAAAAATTATTCTAAGTACACAATTAAAATTTACAGAAAACTAAATTCTGTGCGTACCTTTTCGATGACGTTTGAGCGGTGTTGGTATCAATCGAGCGGTACTCGTCGGAGTCCCGCCTCTATTGGTGATCCACGCCAAGCTCCCGTCTGGACGGCTTTGGAAGCCATGAGTCACGTCATCATCTTCGATACTGGCCGATGATCGATGACGATCGAATTGAGAGAAGCCTTATTTAGAAAACCATGCAACAACGTTTATCGCGATTGTTCCGGGACTTTCTTACTATCACTGAAAATCATATTCCCGGTGTAGTTTTCGATGGTCAACCACTGACCACCAATTTGGAACAAATAGTCGGAACGTTTCCAACAAGGATGGAATAATTTTTGAAAGCTTCGTAAGCTCCCGCGAAATTGACAAACGATCGTCGAATGATCGAAGTTGTGATTAACCGTAACTAGACAAAAGAAACAACACGACAGGTGACAACAACACTCGTCATACTTGGTAGAAAAGGGAGCGCGACGGCGCGGTCGAAAAGCTAAGGATTGCGATACTCACACATTTGGCTAGTGATACAACTCTCTCTCCGACGAATGGCGGACAGCGCCCTCGTGTTTCATTTTGACATGCGACAATCACAAAGAACATCATCAATCAGCAATACAACACAACATCACATAGAGGAAGAAATAACCACTGATCGGTGCTAAGGGGCAGTAGTGATCTGCAGTTGGCGAGTTGAGATCATCAGCCACTAGTAGAGTAGGCAGGCGGTGGGTGGCAGCGCCTTCGGCAGAGCAGACCTCAAGCTCCTCGACGGCTAGGCACGCAGGCGGCAGCTCCTCCCTTCCGGCAGAGCAGACCTCAAGCTCCTTGATGAGTTAGGGTTTTATGCATTTTTAATCGATTTAATTTTGGATTTTTGCATGAAAATAAATTGTTAAATGAATCGATTTGATTATATTTGTGTCATGTGGTATAATTGAAGGTTTAATTATAATTTCTGTGATTTAATGGCAAATTTTACATTAATTGAGTTTAATTGATTGTAGGGTTCAAATCAGATCAAATTCGAGCTCAATCGTGGTTAAATTGAGCCAATTTGCCCAAATTGATCAAGCCAACATGGAGGACATGACCTAGATCAAGCCCGATCAAGATTCCTCAAATTTTTGGAAGCCCTAAGCTGCCCTAGAGCCTAGATCAAGTTTTGACCGTTGGATTCAAAATCAAAGGCTCAGATCATCAGATTAATCAAAGGTATTAAAGCCGCAACTTAGGAAGTGAACAGTGGTTGCACCACTGTTCATCTTCGTCCCGACGCCAATGCTCTGCTCGACGACATAACTCCTTGGCCAGTCCCGTCCATTTCTTCCACTTCCATCGTGCTTCTGGATCCCTGAGGACTCTGGAACCGGTTTGTTGGGTATAATCAGCGGCTGGCAGCGAGCGGCGGAGAGGGTTTCTTCGGCGTGGCTTCTCCTCTGTTTCGCTGGGTTACGGTGGTTGGTGGCATAATCGGCAGTTGCGATTCGAAGAGGGGTTCTCTGAAGATCGCTAAGCACGGTTAAAGCTTCAACAATCTCATCAGCTCAAGGAGAGGAGCGACATTCTGGTTTGCAACTTCATTTTCACGCGGCGCCCATCTCTGTCTCCTGGGAAAGGGTTTTTCTTCGGGTTTTCAGAGCTGTGGACGCGAGAAATCAAGACCTATAGCTGGGTTTGAGTTTATTAAGGGATTTTCGACATTCACATTGTTGAATTTGGCAGTTGGATTGACACCCAACCGAGAAAACACGAAGAAGAGGGAGATTGGATGAGTTTCTAATTTTCTGTTTAGCTGTCTCTGAACATTTGATACCTTCCTGTTCTTCTACAATTTTAGGCTATCAACAGCATATTTGTTTGAGTTTGTTAATTCCTAATGATAGTTTATGTGTTTTACGATTCAATTTAGTGCCATCAACATGCATTTCTTGTTCATTGTATTGTCTGATTTCAGTTTCTGATAACCTAGGCTTCATACTGTTTCATGCCAAATTGCACTGTTCCGTGCCAAGTTTGATTCCGTGTATCAGTTAGATAGGTTAGATTGGCTTAGTCAGTGATCTTGTTATTAGTCAAGTGAAATTTGATAATTGGATTGCATAATTGTCTTGCTAGTTAGGTTTGTTACCCTTAAAAGCAATTGGTAACCTTAGCATAATTTTTGCTTTTCCTTATTTCTTGAATTGCATGTCTTGTTTCATTCCTAGTTACCTAGTTTCATTTGTTTCTATTCATTGATTTCGAATTCACAATTTAATTGAAAAACACCAAAACCCTCATTTTTCATAGAAAACCCCAAAAATACGACACGTAAGCTTAACTTAAGTAATTTTCTATTAGCCCTTGGAAAAATACGACTTGAGGCCCCTATACTGCATTTGTTTGTATTTCTCGTGGGTTTTAGATAAATTTATAAATTCTAATTTGCAACCCTACTCGTGACACATTGTAAATCTAGGGTTGTCACTCCTCCGGCGGCTGGGCGGCGGCTCCTCCCTTCCGGCAGAGCAGACCTCAAGCTACACTCGGCGGCAGCGAATCAACCCACTACCAGCTGATCTTCACAGCTCCCTTCTCCTCATGTAGACCGGCGACGATCGCGCAGACGGGAGAGCTTGGCCGGGCCGGCGACGCATCTTCTCGGAGAAGAACAGGCCAGCATCTCCCTCCCTCACGTTGCCAGCGATCAACAAACAAGAAGAGGAGAAGGAGAGGAAACCCGCGGCAAGGCCTCTCCTAGGGTTTCCCCCTCTCAACCTTTTATCCTCTCACGACGGTTGGCCTCTCAAAGTTGTTCGTGATTTTAGGGTTGTTTATGATCGCGCAAGGAGAAGCACTGTGCAGGCGGCGGCAGACCGGAACCGAACCGAGAAGAGAAGGAATAAAATGGGATTTTTGGGTTTTGGGTTGAACCGGCCGATTATTGTAGCAAACCAAATTTCTAAGGTTTACTGTAGCAAACCTGGTTCAAACTTGGTTCGCTTGGTTCATTAACTAAATGATCTCCGATTTGACTCAAATTAGTTTTGTTCAATTCGTCTTCGCAAGAGGAATCTCCTCATTGGCATCCGTTCTGCCAAATCTCTTCCATCATGAACCAAACCAAGTTGATTCAATTCGATTCAAAATCGAATCATTTTGGTTCACTAACCAAACGGTCTCTGATTTAAACGAAATTAATTTCATTCATTTCATCTTCGTAAGACGAGTTCCATCATTTTATCCATTATCTGGTTCAACCAGACTTCATTTCTCTCATTTTGAGAATCCAATTCTTAAACTCATTTTAAGTCCTTCAGAGAACTTGTTGTGCGTGTGACCCAATAAGTTCCCGATTATGTTAGTCGTCTGTAATTAACTATTAATTACGAAATGATCATGAGTGGCACCTAGTAGTACATCATGATCCCCAATTGATCGGAAATTAATGATTGATTCCAGAACAATTCTAAACCTTTCAGCAGCTACATTGAATCGTGTGTCGTTTCTTTCACCGTCTTATATCCGCTTGGTTTAGAACATAGTATATGTGTCGGTCCCCACTAGGCTGACTACGTCACACCTAGTCCAACCTGCTTTCTTGTCCTATGGATTCAAGTTACTTGTACATGTGTCCAAGAGTC
Organism: Curcuma longa; assembly: GCF_044706935.1. Taxonomy (NCBI): domain Eukaryota; kingdom Viridiplantae; phylum Streptophyta; class Magnoliopsida; order Zingiberales; family Zingiberaceae; genus Curcuma; species Curcuma longa. The sequence goes on from NW_027435239.1 coordinate 6,364, forward strand.
TCGTACTCTTAACATGTAATGCTTTGGCCAAAGACTTTTAGTAACAATCCTGACAAGCGGCCGCAAGGTATACGTCTCCTTTTCCAATGAGCGGTGAATCCTCTGTGGGCTATTCAAACACCTTCGGACACTTCGACTTATACCCAATCATCTTGGGTCCACACCTCCTTGGAGATGCTTACTTAAGATGTCAAAGTATAAGCTTCCATGGCCAAGGTGACTTGAATACCGCAAGTCAAAGGAAACTCGCACTTAAGCTACACTGAGATCTTCATTGACATATATATATCGAACCATATGAAGTCTCAAAGCAGGTCACTCCAATCAACTGGTTACCTTTAATCAACATCCACGTTTAACTCTCAACATCTAATGTCGATAGCAGTGAGATCAGCTGCTTGGCTAACCAAGGAGTTCAAAACGTGCTAGTCTCGACAGAATCGATGACGTCCGTGCTCATCAATTCCTCGACTAGGGATAATTCCAATACATTCATAATTACACGTGTAGAGATGCTCACTAGTTGTGATCCAATCACAAATTCTCTCACGCTATGAATCGTATTGCGGACATTCAGTATTTGAGTTTAAGATCCAATCAAACACATATGGAATGTGGACTCAAATAGTAAATTACTATTTATCCAATAAATAGTATAACCGAAGGTGATTGCCTTAGGACACCCCTCAAATTAACATAGGACACCTCGGAAGTCTTCAAGAACTCGGTAGGGCGATGAAGCATGGGCTGATGTTTCTGAAAATTCAAATAGGTATTGACTAATCGAGCGACATCAACTTGTAGGGTGGGCCAGAAATAGTCGGCCAACAATACCTTTCTTGCCAGGGTCCGACCTCCAATGTAGCTTCCATAACAACCTTGATGAATTTCTCTCACAACATAGTTGACATCTTCAGGACTCAGCCATTTGAGGAGGGGGCAAGAGAAAGCTATCTTAGACAACACATCTTCGACTAGGGTGAAACGCATAGCTTGTTGTTTAAAGATGCAAGTCTGTTCAACACCATTGAGTACAATTCCATGCTTCAGGAAAAAGATAAAGGGGGTTCTCTAGTCAGACGCTAGCGTTGATTGAAGAGCATGATCAATATAGGCAATCAACTTGTCTCGAATAGTAGACTCTTCCAATTCCCATGTATGTAGGACACTGGCAAGCCTGGCCAACTCATCTGCTTTGTGATTATCTGCCCGAAATACTTTGAGCAAGGTGACTTCATGGAATTCTATCTTTAACTTGTCGAAGGCTTTAGTGTAGCGCCACAACCTGTCACTGCGGATCTCAAAGGTGTCTTCGAGTTATCGAGCAGCTAACTGCGAGTCTGAATGAATGACGACCCAAATCGTCCCCTATGCTTAGCATCTTGGAAACCAACGAGTAGAGCTTCATACTCAGCTTCATTATTGGAGGCCCTAAAATGAAGTTTGACAATTAGTTGCAACAAATCTCCTGGGGGTGAGTGTAATAGTATCCCGACACCACTGCCATTTTTAGTGGTTGAACCATTAACATAAATTTTCCAAGCTTCCTGTGCCATCAGTCCTACAACCTCGATTAGGAAATCGGCTAGATCTTGGGCTTTGATGGCAGTTCTCGGTTGATACTAGATGGCATACTCACTAAGCTCTGTAGTCCACTTGATCAACCTTTCCGAAGTTTCAAGGTTGGTTATCGCCTTGCCTAACGTGCTATTAGTGAGTATCGTGATAGGAAAACACAAAAAGTAAAGTCAAAGTTGGGACTGTTAATATCAATGCTAATACAAGCTTTTCCAGAATAGTATAATGCATCTCCACATCTTTCAACAGATAACTCAAGAAGTATATAGGTTGTTGAGTGTTACCTTCTTGCCAAACCAACACCGAGCCGAGAGCTCCATCGGACGCAGACAAATACAGCCATAGGGGTTCTTGGGCAACGGATTTAGACAAGACAAGCAAATTGGTCAAGTAGGTCTTAAGATCGGCAAAAGCCTTTTGGCACTTCTCGTCCCACGAAAATGAGCTACTTTGCGTAGTATTTTGAAAAAAGAAAGACTTTTTTCGGTCGACTGAGAATGAATCATGAAAGAGTAGTGATTCGTCCAACCAAGCTTTGCACCTCATTAATGTTTCGAGGAGACACCATGTTTTGTAAGGCATGTATCTTTTTTAGATTGGCCTCTATGCCGCATTACATCACAACATACCCGAGGAAACAACCGCTCTTGATGCCAAATACGCATTTGCCTGGGTTTAACTTGAGTTCGTACTGTCTTAAAGTAGAGCATGTTTCATTAACATCGGCAATCAAGCTCTCGACTGGGGCTAACTTAATCAGAATGTCATCCACATACACTTCAACATTACGCCCTATTTGGTATTTGAAAACCCAATCCATGAGTCGTTGGTAAGTAGCGCCAGCATTCTTTAGTCTAAAGGGCATAACATTATAACAGAAAATTCTGTCAGAAGTAACGAAGCTAACCTTTTCCTGATCTTCGACGGTTAGGATATCTAATGATAACATTGGTAGGCATCCAATATACAAATAAGTTCACAGTCGACCATGAAATCGACTAACTAATCTATCCGAGGAAGTGAATAACAGTCCTTAGACAAGCTTTATTTAGGTCCCAAAAATCAATACAAATCCATCATTTATTTCCTAATTTCGGGACAAGAACGACGTTGGCTAGCCATGAGGGAAACTGTACTTCTCAAATGTGTCCGACCTCCATCAGCTTGGCTACCTCCTCACAGATCACTTTGTCCTGGGCTAGCGCAAAGCTTCTCTTCTTCTATCACACTGGGCGGGACTCGGGACGAATGTTGAGGCGATGCTTCATGATGCTCGGGGCTATTCCAGCAACCTCTCTAGGAGACTAGCGAAAACATCATTGTTCTGGGTAAGACAAGTAACTAACTGCTCTTTGAGTCCCGAGGCTAGATCGGATGTGATTTGAGTGACTCGGTCGGGATGACTCAGCATGATTTGGACTTCTTCTATTTTGCATGACGTGGGGGAGGCAAATGCTTCATGTAGAAATTGTGTAGGATCGGAAATACGCTAGAGGGGGGGGGTGAATAGCGTATTTTAACGCTTTTCGAAGTTCGACAAAATTCTGCGTGCGGAAGCGTAAGCGAAAATTCGATTTGCAAGTTAAGAGATTGTGCAGAAAATAAAGAACTCAGTACTCAACTTAAATTATCTTAAAGTGTTTGGTTGTAAAGTTCACATATTAAACACTAAAGACTATTTAGGGAAATTTACATCTAAAACTAACCCTGGAATATTCTTAGGATATTCACAAACTAGTAGAGCCTATAGAGTATACAACAAAGATACATTGAAAGTAGAAGAAACCACAAATGTAATATTCGATGAAGAAAATACAAACACAGTAAATCGTGAAGAAATAATAAAATTTCAATTAATTTTATCTTAATCAGGATTGAGCCTCGGGGAGCCGTCCTTAACAAATAATTAAATTAGCAAATTTTCAAAATTAAAATAACTTCAAAATTAATTTAACAAATTTTCAAAATTAATTAACAAATTTTAATTAAACAAAATTTAAAAAATTAAAATTAACTTCAAAATTTAATTTAACAAATTTTCAAAATTAAAATTAACTTCAAAATTAATTAAACAAATTTTCAAAATTAAAATAACTTCAAAATTAATCAAACAAATTTTCAAAATTAAATTAACTTCAAAATTAATTAAATAAATTTTCAAAATTAAAATAACTTCAAAATAAAATTAACAAATTTAAAATTAACTTCAAAATTAATTAACAAATTTTCAAAATTAAAATAACTTCAAA
>NW_027435240.1:0-2051 GCF_044706935.1 Curcuma longa
TAAGGATGAGTGGTACTATTCAAGGTCTTAGATGTCGATTATTGAGTTGTCAGTGAACTCAGATAATTGACGGACATACGATATCTTAAACACGGGGAGCAATGCATAAAATAATAAGAAGAAACCCATAACGTAATTTGGGGATTGGATTGGTAGTGCAACAATGATCCTCTAGTGGAATGGATCGTTGTTGATGGATGTAGGTGTGTATTCGGGGTTGAATACGAGATCCGAAACCCATCAGAAGGCCAGATCCAATACCTCCTCGAGGTCCCCACTGTAGCCTAAAGACATCTTCAAAAGGATGCAATCAAACGGATGAGATTAGTTCTCAGCCGTCGGATGAGATTTAATCTCAACCGTTGGATGAGATTAGTTCTCGACCGTAGGATGAGTTAATGGATGAGATCAGCTTGTATCCGTGGGATTAGATCAAGTTGCATCCATTGGATCGAAATAAATAAAGAGGAATAGAAGAGAATAGATTAGAACCGTTGGATGAGATTAAGTCGCGTCCGATGGACGAGATCTCTCCGGTTCGGTTTTAATTCTCTTTGGAAGGAAGAACCGGTTCACGAGGTGAACCAGAGTTGGTTCATTGAACCACACGCCCAAGGGATTAGATCAGGGCCGTTGGATCGAATCAATTAAGTTATATTAAAGAAGATTATATTAGAACCGTTAGATGAGATTAAGTTGCATCCGACGGATGAGATCTCTTCGGTTCGGTTTTATTTTCTAATTTAATATAAAATTGGTTCAAGGATTAAACCAATCCTATCCATAAAGTGGCCGACCACTTTAGATATGGATAAGGTTGATTTGGTTTTTTTTTTAGAAAGGAAAAACCGAATTAAAATGATCCGACGGTTGCAATCTATTTAATTGGCTGAGATTTAAAATAATTCTGGAATATGGAATTGGTTATAAAAATTATTCCAAATTAGAATTATTTATAATGGCCGGCCAATATGATCATTGGATAAAGTTGATTTCATTTTTTTAAAAAGGAAAAACCAAATCAAAAAGATCCGACGGCTAGAAACCAAGCAAGCTAATCCAAGGGCCAAGATTCAAGATGTTTCTATAATTTGGAATTGGTTCATTGAATCAATCCAAATTGGAATAAGTCTTAGAGGGGGCGGCTAAGACTTGGCATTAGGCTTGGAGACTATAAAAGGAGGGGTGGGCGGCACAACAATTCAATCAAGATAGAGACGAGAGATCGAATCGATTCGAAAGCCTCTCTTCTTCTCTCCATAGTGCCGCCGCCCCTCTCCTTCTTCTTCCTCCTTTTCCTTTTCTTCTTCTTCCTTTGCTTCCTCTCTTTTCTCTATTGTGGTGGCCGAACATCCTCCAAGGTGTAGTGGCCAGATCCAAGGTGGGAGACAAGAAGAGGCAAAGCTGCTGCGAGAAGAAGCAAGGCGATCCAAAGCATCATCATCTGGAGGTTGCAGTTCCTTTGGTTCTGGAAGATCGTTGTCCACCCAACGTCCAGGAAGAAGAAAGGAATACAGCGGAAGGCTTTGAGGTCATCAACAAGGTTCGAGTAAAATTTATTTTCCGCAGTTTTAATTTTACTTAGAACTAGTCTTAGAAACCGTAGTTAGTAATTTAGGAATCGGCGATCCTGAAGGATCGATTGACTTGGTCTTTTGTAGACTTTGTCAATTGATCCAGGCGGGATAAAATTTTTGTCCTGTGGGGTTCTATACTTTTCGGAGCGGATAGAATCCGGATCATAGGACGGAGATCCAGAACGCCAACATAAAAGAGTTTTTTCTTCAAAAATTGATGTTGGATGTTCAACTTCTTGCCCTCTCTTCTTCTTGACCGAGACTTACAAAAAGGGTTGCTAGCACAACCAAAACTTTTCTCAAAAAGTGAGTGTTCGTGTGGATACATATAGAGGCACGAACACTTGAACGTGCAAGAGATCCGATAAACTTTGGACGAGCGAGATAAGCGAAGAGCACTCTCCAAAGGTATACCTTATTAAATAGGATTTTGTAAATCTAAATTTGTATGAGTTTTCTTTCGTATGGATCACT
>NW_027435241.1:0-2139 GCF_044706935.1 Curcuma longa
ATGAGCTAGTATTTATAATTTACAAGGAATCGATAATTGATCTTCTGTGTGAAATCACACACCATTTTATCTACAATATAAATTAAATGAACAATTGCATTAACATAAAATGTAAACATTTGACCAAAGTGATTCTCATTTCAATATTTTTTCAAAATTTATGTTTATACAAAAGTTAGACTTATAGTATACATCCCAACAACTTCAGGTCTCCAGTGAGACCCTGGGTTAGACCGACGCCTACCATTCCCCTTGGGAATGCATCCTCACCCACTCCTCTTAGGAGAATTTACCTGTTGCCAATCGAGTCCTCCTGACTCGTTGGACTTTTGCTCGGCTCTGCCCTCAGCCCCCAGCGTTTGTGCTGTGGCTCGGTCCTTCCTGACCAGCCCAGTCTTCTACTGCTACTCGATCCTCCAAATCAGTCCTGTCTTCTACGACGATTTGGTCCTCCAGACCAACCCAGACTTTTACTGCGGCTTGGTCCCACAGACCAGCCTAGACTTCACTTGGTACTTCGACTCTGCTAAGACTTCTGCCTGATTCTCCAGATCAGGACTTTTCACTACCTAGCTTCCATTAGGACTTAGATTAAACCTATGCTCCCTGCACACTTAGATTATATCATTAGTCCATCATACACTTAACTTGAACCTAGTGCCATTATCAAAACTAATGTTTGATCTGCTGGTGCTCCCTACACCAACAATCTTCCCCTTTTGATTATGGAAATTTAAGGTTTCAAGTTAAGTTAAAACATTTTGAATAACAATAAGTTTAACCAAACATTCGAACCATGCATAAAGAACAACATGCATGAAGTGTATGGTTCTCCTAAATTCAGTCTCCCCTCAATTAGTGCTTTTAAAATTCAACCATTTAAAATTTCAATTTTCTTCCCCTGAATTTTACATTCTTACTTTTCTCTCCCTATGAATTTCACATTCTTAATTTTCTCTCGCCATGAATTACCTTTTTTTCCAAGTTCTCAAATAAACATATTTGAATTTCAAATCAACTTGAAAACTTAAATTATCTCTCCCCCTTTGACATAATCAAAAAATTCTTAAGGGTTGAGTCCAAGCTTAATAAAAAATACTTAGACAAAAAAAACTTTATCCTTGGGACGCATATCCAACTTGGGTTTTAGCTAACTACTAGAAAGTAGGAGCTTGACCTAGTTAGGTAAGTGTAAGTATATCACCCCAATATTGAGACACTTAACTTAATCAATATTTGTTTAAAGTCTAAGAAAGGTTTGATGCACTAGACTTAAGCATCTGTGTACTTAGACTAGAATCCTATACATCTCACACCGTTCTATGTTTCACAAACACAAGCAAGTTACCTAGTGTGCTTTCTGAGATATCCACCTAGATCTATAGGATCATGATTTCTAAGGGTTGATTCTAGGCTAAGGCTAAAACATTCTTTTCTTATATTTGAAATATAATTTTAATAGAAAATAAAATTTTCAAAATAACTAAGTAAAGTTTTGAAAGCCTTTTGATAAATGATAGAAAAAAATTTGTGAGTTTAGAAGACTTCATTTTACTATTCTACCAAACATAAACCTAACCTCCTTAATGTACTAAATTTTGACTCAGTTAGAGGTTTAGTGAATATGTCAGCTAAGTTTGATTTTGACTCGACATAGTCAAGTACAATCTCTTCCTTAGCGACATGGTCGCGTATGAAATGGTGTTTAACTTTTATATGTTTGGCCCGTGAATGATGTACTGGATTCTTAGTCAAGTTGATTGTACTTATATTATCAATTAATACTTTTATATTTTTATATTTTAAGTTAAAATTAGTTAATGTGTGCATCATCCAGAGTAGTTGAGCAACACATTCACCTAGGGCTATATATTCAACCTTAGTTGTACATAATGCAACACAGTGTTGCTTTCTACTACACCAGCTGACTAGATAAGTGTTGGGATATATACTATAAGCCTAGCTTTTTGTATATACATCTATCTTGAAATAATATGAAATGAGAATCATATTGGTCAAATGTCTACATTTTATATAATGCAGTTGTCCACTTAATTTATATTATAGATAACATGGTGTGTGGTATCACACACAGAAGATCATGTTATCTGTTCCTTATAAATTATAAATAGTAGCTCA
>NW_027435242.1:0-1102 GCF_044706935.1 Curcuma longa
TGCAAGTTTGCAGGAAAGTCCAAGCGTAGTCTTGGCAAAGGAAAGTCCAAGTGGGTAGTCTTGGCAAAGCAAAAGTCCAAGTGGGTAGTCTTGGCAAAGCAAAAGTCCAAGTGGGTAGTCTTGGCAAAGCAAAAGTCCAAGTGGGAAGTCTTGGCAAAGCAAAAGTCCAAAGTCTTGGCAAAGGAAAAGTCCAAGTGGGAAGTCTTGGCAAGGAAAAGTCCAAGTGGGAAGTCTTGGCAAGGAAAAGTCCAAGTGGGTAGTCTTGGCAAGGAAAAGTCCAAGTGGGTAGTCTTGGCAAGGACTTGACATGACGAAGCTGATGGAAGCATCTCAAGCTAGTGCAGGGAAGGCATGAGGCTGTGGAAGATGTTTGAAGGCCGAGGTCTAGGTCAAGAGAAGCTGAAATGTGATTTTTCAGCTTCACCAGTCGACTGGCCCTGCCAGCAGTCGACTGCTCATAAATCAGACGCACACAGAAAAATCAGTCGAGCCAGAGGAAGACAGGAGTCGACTGGGCAGTCGACTGGTGTTATGGTGAGTCGACTGTTGCCAGTCGACTGGTCTTGGAACAGTCGACTGTGATTTGAACGTTGCAGAAAATTGGCAAGCATTTAATGCGCTTTAATGCGAGATTTTATTGCCGATTGAAGGCATCAGTCGACTGGCCCTGCCAGCAGTCGACTGATGTTGCAGAGATTATAAAAGAAGCCTGCGCGAGAACAACTCAAGAATTTTGCTATTCTTTCATTCTTTTGTGCTTCTTCTGAGAACTTGTTTGTTCTCTATTCTCTGCTTTCTTTCTCTCCTCACAAACACTATTTCATATCATTCTTGAGGAGATCTAAAGAGTTGTAAAGGTTTCTCCGCCTTCGAGGTTTTCGAGAAGGAGAAGATTCATAGTGCATCGGGTGTGTGCGTGCGTGTGGATCCTTGGATTAGTCACCTCTGCGGAGGTGGAGACCAAGTAAACAAACCGGGTTAGCGTTGATCTCTTTCTTTCTCTTTTATATTTTTGCTTCCGCTAATCTCTGTGCAGAGAAAGAACAAGAAAAGTCGAGAAACGCTATTCACCCCCCCTCTAGCGAACCAACCGATCCTAACA
>NW_027435243.1:0-1504 GCF_044706935.1 Curcuma longa
GACAACAGAAGAAACCTCCTTCTCAAAGCAAGCTTCGAAGGTGAGAAACCTTTACAAAGAGCTCTCTTCCTTGTACAAGATATGTAGTTGGGTTTTGGAGGGAGTGGAGAGTTTTACAATATCAAAGAGCAATCAGAAAGATGAAAGAAGCAAGCATTAATGTCTTCGATGTTGATCGCTTTTTTATAAAATTTCGTGCATCAGTCGACTGCTACAAAGGCCAGTCGACTGATAGGCTTCTAACGACTCTTTAATTCACATTTAATTGGCCAGTTGTCACCCCAACGGTCATCTATCAATTGACTGCTCCAACGCCAGTCGACTAATACCAGTTGATTACTTCGCTTGGCTGAACTTTCTGTTTGGCCCCAGTCAGACTGAAGCTATAGTGCCAGTCGACTAATGCTCCTGACCACTCTGTGCTCTCTGATCAATCACTAGTCGACTGCTAGTAGGGTCAGTCGACTACTCAAGCTGAAAACTTCCCTTCAGCTTATTCTTCACCCCATAGCCTTGACTCAAGTTTTCAAATGCCTTCTACAAGCCTCGTGCACTTCCTTGCACTAGCTTAAGACATTTCGCTCGCTTCGTCGTGCTAAGTCTTCCCTTGCCAAGAGGTCGTGTCTCCGGGACTTCATCTTTTACCAAGAGGCCGCGCCTATGGGACTTCACCTTTTGCCAAGAGGTCGTGCCTCCGGGACTTCACCATTTGCCAAGTCTGTTGGTGCAATCTTTCCTCCAAGTGCATTGAGTTTCAATGTTTGGCTAAATCATGTTTAAAGTTAGGCAATACTTGTGATCTAACATGTGTGATGCAAGTTTGTAGGAAAGTCCAAGCGTAGTCTTGGCAAAGAAAAGCAAGTGGGAAGTCTTGGCAAGAAAAGTCCAAGTGGGGAGTCTTGACAAGGAAAAGTCCAAGCGTAGTCTTGGCAAAGAAAAGTCCAAGTGGGTAGTCTTGGCAAAGAAAAGTCCAAGTGGGAAGTCTTGGCAAGGAAAAGTCCAAGTGGGTAAGTTGGCAAGGAAAAATCGAAGTGGTGGTAGTCTTGGCAAGGAAAAGTCCAAGTGGGTAGTCTTGGCAAAGAAAAGTCCAAGTGGGTAGTCTTGGCAAAGACTTGACATGACGAAGCTGATGGAAGCATCTCAAGCTAGTGTGTCACGTCCCGGGAAGCCGTCCGAAAAATTTCGACCACTCTCCCCTGTAACAATGACTATTCCCTAAATACATGCAAGTATACCTAGTCACAGGCGACTGTCAATAGGACAACTCGTCCAATCAATACACACAACACATATAACATAATGCATATAAGGCCTACACGGCCACAATCACCAACTCATGCATGTAAAATCAAATCCGCAACAACATACGGAAAATCCACGTAGCGAAACATCGTAAAATCCGACAACGCGAATAACCACTCACAAACCAACACAGATACAGTCCATAACACACTACAAGTCCAAAATACAACTGTAATGCAAATACCAAGCTAACGAACTCAGA
>NW_027435244.1:0-1025 GCF_044706935.1 Curcuma longa
CAGAAACTTGAATAACAGAAACTGAAAACTGAAATCAGAAACAAAACAAAAACTATCAGAACTCCAGATCTTCCCTTCCATCTCAACCTCCTCCTTGCCGTCACACAAGGCCTGATGAACGATCAGAAATACCAGAGAAACAGTTCTAAATCTCGGCTCAGTTCGCTCTGAATCAACTCCAAACAACGCCGTATCAGAAACCCTCCGAACCAGCGCCGAACAGAGCAAATCCCGAATCTGGAAATCCAGCCAAACTTCTCCAAATTGCTTGCAATGCAATGATCGGAAACCTTCAAGGACCCTTGGAGAACCCCTCCTCACGACCTTAATGGCTCCGATTGGTGAAACTTGAAGAACCCAGCTGAAACATCACGGAAAATCCGAGCTCTGGCGAGACCCTCACCAGTGCTCCCGATTGCGATTTACCCCAACCCAAGGTTATGGACTGCCGTCTGGAATCCGGAAGTTGATTTGGAAGGAAGAAATCCGAGTTCTGGCCGCGCAAGAACGAAGAACAGCGAGCAAGAAAACGCGACAAGACGGCGGCGCTACAGTGTTCGCGTTTTTTGTACTGTTCATTCCTCGCTAACGCTAGGTTCTGCGATTTGAATTGAATCGGGTTCAGCTCCGGTTCAGCGCCGGTTCACCCTGGTTCAGCTCTAATTCAGCCTAATTAGCCCCTGATTCAGCCCAATTTAGCTCCGGTTCAGCTCTAATTCACATGGGTTCAACTCTAATTGCACTTGAGTCTCGATTCGTGAGGTTGGTTCAATCACTTGGGTCAATTTTGGTTGGATTTGGTCACAATTTGGCTTGATCTTGGTCTGATCTTGGTTTCACTTGAGCCCTACAAAGAATTAAATTCAATTAATATCAAATTAATCATCCAAATCACAGAAATTATGATCAATCGTTCAATTATACCACATACCACAAATGCAATCAAATTATATCCATTGAGCATTTAATTTTCATGAAAGAACCCAAATTGAATCAACAAAATACAATAAAATCCTAGCTTATCA
>NW_027435245.1:0-1401 GCF_044706935.1 Curcuma longa
CACATCCAAATATTAGGTCATATTTGATCAACCCTTGATTAAATTGATCAGACCTAGGTGTATTGTCAAATATTGAAACTTGGAGATAAATTAGTGCTCCTTGCAAAAATAGTAATTTTCTACAAGTAATACAATATCTTTTACTGTCATTGCTTGAAGATGATTATGGAGAATTTCTCAGTTTCTCTCTTGTAGGAGTAGGACCCACAGTCGTCATAACCACAATATTGTCTTAGCTTGTTGGTACTTTAGATGGATGGATCTGCGATATTGATCCAACAACTAAGTTCGGTTAGTCAGGTCAACGATGAGTCAACTGCTTGATCCGGTGGAGCTTGGTATGACGACATGGCTCTTGTCCCATTTATACTCTCGACACACCCTTTCGGATATCGAGACACCCTTCGGATAATATACATACCCTTCTTGGTATCCTTATTACCGACTTAATCTATTCGGCCTTTGAGGCATCCTTTCAAATATCGACACAGCCCTTCAAGTAAACTTATCCCTACGGATAATAGTATTAAAGTCAAGGTGAAGGCTAGACATTTTTTCCTTAAAACGGTATTGCCCCACCTAGGTATTTACAATTTATCGACAATTATCTCCTAAGATACAATGGCCTAAGTCTCGAAATATGAGCACTCTAAATTTCGAGCCTTATCAAACTTTCAAAGCCTTGGAACTCCTAAGAGAGTAGAGACAGAAAATAATTCAAAAGGAGATTTCACAACTTGAGAATTGAGTATTTGAAGAAATAAAGGGCTACTCCTAAAACGTGAAAAGACATGAGTGTCATCTTTTCACTTAAATATTATCAATTATCATTAATTGATTTGATTAATCAACAAAATTAATATTATAGTTATGATTAATCTGATTAATCTATTATAAATATTAATTAATATTAGATATTATGAAATTAATTTCATTTTACATCTCTCAATGATTCCACGTGGATTGACATTCACACATACTCAAGTTAGCATTGATATAATTGCATCCATTAACCCAATTCATGTGCGAGTCAAAGTATCAGTCCGATCATATACTGAATCAACCTTTTATTAGATATTAATTTCTCATTCATTCGAGAAATTGATTTATAACAGTTTACTTGTGAAATAGTCGTCTTATCCCTATTTAATTTATTGATTATCAAAATTAATTTTTTCCAACAGATAGGTCAGGATGTTTCTGATCAAGAATATTTCTATAGTGTGTTGGAGTTTCGAGGATGTATTCATAGTATGTGTTGGAACTTCTAGAATATTATTGATCGGTGATGTTCTCATCATGTTTATTGGAGCTTCAGAGATATTCCTGTTGGCAGTTTATGTAACCGCCCATCGGCGGTTTCCGCTTCGTGCACCAATCCGCCCACCACCTCACGCTCCC
>NW_027435246.1:0-2935 GCF_044706935.1 Curcuma longa
GTGACACCTAGTAGTACATCATGATCCCCAATTGATCGAAAAATCAATGATTGATCCAGAACAGTTCTAAACCTTTCAGCAGCTACACTAAATCGTGCCTCGTTTCATTTCACCGTCTTATACCCGCTTGGTTCAGGACATGGTCTATGAGCCCACTAGGCTGACTACATCACACCTAGCCCAAGTTGCTTTCTTGTTCTGTGGATTCAAGTTACTCGTACACGCATCCAAGAGTATCATACTCTTGACATGTAATGCTTTAGCCAAAGACTTTTAGTAACAATCCTGACAAGCGGCCGTAGGGTATACGTCTCCTTTTCCAAGGAGCGATGAATCCTCTGTGGGCTATTCAAACACCTTCCGACACTTTGACTTATACTCAATCATCTCGGGTCCACACCTCCTTGGAGATGCTTGCTTAAGATGTCAAAGTATAAGCTTCCATGACCAAGGTGACTTGAATACCGCAAGTCAAAGGAAACTCGCACTTAAGCTGCACTGAGATCTTCATTGACATATATATATCGAACCATATGAAGTCTCAAGGCAGGTTACTCCAATGAAGTGTTACCTTTAACCAGCATCCACGTTTAACTCTCAACATCTAATGTTGAGAGCAGTGAGATCAACTGTTTGGCTAACCAAGGAGTCTAAACGTGCTAGTCTCGACAGAATCGAAGATGTCCGTGCTCATCAATTCCTTGATTAGGGATAATTTCAATATATTCATAATTGCACATGTAGAGATGCTCACGAGTTGTGATCCAATCACAAATTCTCTCATGTTATGAATCGTATTGTGGACATTCAGTATTTGAATTGAGAGATCCAATCAAACACATATGAAATGTGCACTCAAATAGTGAATTACTATTTATCCAATAAATAGTATAATCGTAAGACGATTGCCTTAGGACACCCCTCAAATCTAACATGTGCCAATAAGGCACGACCGTGTTTCACTTCCTGAGCAGCGACTGGCCACGGCCGTGCCCCCAGGCACGACCGTGTCTATTCTCCAGAGAAGCGGCAGCACACGGTCGTGCCTCCCAGCACGGCCGTGTGACGAAGGCGTGTGCCGTGTGAATAGGGAAATTAGAGGAGGGCATATAAATACCCTCCTTAAGACCCCTAAGAAAGGGGGGAGACCTTGGGAGAGACCCTAGGAGTGATTGAGAGCCACCGAAGCCACCTTTCCGGAGCAAGAATCGACGATCCATCCATCCGTCCGGGATTACTCCATCGCCTCCATCCACCGTCAACGAGGAGATTGCAAAGCGGAGAAGAAGACCTTCATTGATAAGTTTTACTTCCTTTTTCTTCTTGGATTTTAGGATTAAAATGTATTATTTCACATCTTCTTCGAGTTGTAATCTCTCCGTTATGGAGTAGTCCTCTAGATTCTAGGATGTAGGAGGAATCGAGGTGTTATGGATGATTGTACATATGGATTTGTTGTTTACCATGTTCAATGATATATATGTGCATATTGCTTTATGGATTTGTGCCTTGTGCTTGTTTGATGATATGTCTATGAATGGTATTGAGTCTATGAGGATAAGGATGAATTGTGGTTTTAAGGATTCTTAGGATCGTATGACCGGGGTGCCTTGTGACAGAAGGTTAACCTTTAACCGGACTTTTCGAGGAAATCTTTAGGCTATAATGAATCTTTATGAGGGATAACTAATGGTTATTGATGTTGGGATGTATACTATAAGCCTAGCTTTTGTATAAACATCATTATTTGAAATATTATTGAAATAAGAAACACATTGGTCAAATGTATGGTGCATTTTAATCTCGAGGAATCCGAAGTCCAAGGATCCCAAAATCTGTCATAGTTGATCCTGTTTGAGGTTTTAGGACTTAATTTATATTAGTAGATAACATAGTGTGTCCCTGTGTACCACACACAGAAGATCATGTTATCGGTTCCTTATAAATTATAAATAGTAGCTCACAACCAAGATGGATAGGGATAAACCATTGGAGTGGTTGTAGTGTAATTGGTATTAGTTTATCTTGACTATTAAATTACACTAGTACACTTTGTGTGTATTGAGCAGGACCGTTTGAGGTCGTTCGATTTATACTGACTATATAATCGAACTAGATCTCTAGTTATTATGGATGTGCATGCTCTTAATCCCTGATATAATAACAAACACATATACTTAGTATATATTTCTTTGATTCATCAAAGGGTGAGATTTAGCTCGTTAAATCAAGAGGCCCGATGAGTTGGGAGATAGTGCTATGTATATAGTGTGTTGTTGATTATAGAAGGAAACTGTGTCCTAATAATCTAGGCTGATGATGTCCCCTTGAGGAGCTCATAAGGATTATCATGTAAACCCTGCAGGTGGACTTAGTTCCGCATGATAATAAGGTTGAGTGGTACTACTCTTGGACTCAGAAGTTAATTAATTGAGTTGTCAGTAATTCAATTAATTGATGGACATACGATATCTTAAACACAAGGAGATTAATGCACTCATGGTAAGAAGGAGCTCATATTATAATATAGGATTGGTGCGGTAGTTCAATAATAACCCTTTAGTGGTATGGGTTATTATTGATGGACTTGAGTTGGATGTTCAGGGAGAACACGGGAAGCCCAAGCCCATCAGGAGGCCTAAACCAATTCCTCCTCTAGGTCCCTGTTGTAGCTTTTGGATAAACCTCGTATCCACCTAAGAGAATTCTGAAAGAGTTTCGGGTAGGAAATTCTGTTAAGAATTTTTTTAGAAAAATTCTATTTAGAATTCTTTAAAAATTCTATTGGGAATTTTAGAGAATTCTATTAAGAATTTTGTTCGAAGAAAAATTCTTTGAAATTCTGTTAAAAATTTTTGTTAGTTAAATTCTGTTAAGAATTTCCTTTTACGAAATTCTATTAAGAGTTCTATTTCTTTTGCAAATAAAATTTTGT